>NW_020664492.1:2703673-2778245 GCF_002925995.2 Terrapene triunguis | reverse complement strand
GTGATTCTCGTGGACTCAGAATATAGGTAGTGTTTTGTATCACTATATTAGCAGCTCCTTTCTGTTTGAAGAAGAAGAATGATGATCTGAAGAAAGCATTACCATTATGTTCCTTATTAAAGGTACTGCCATGTTTCATTATGTTCTACAGAGGAAGGCCCAGGGTTCTTCCAGGCTTGGGGCTAGAATTGCAGATCCTCACTAGAGTGGAATAGGAGGATAGCAAGGTTAATATGTGATTTGTCATAAAGCCATAAGGTGAAAGCCTCATAACCTGTAATCTGTACACCCTGGATCAAGCTCCTGGTCAGCTGAGGAAATCTCCTTTTTAGGAGGAAGAGTAGAAGGTACAGAAGGAATCGAGAAAATACAGTAGAGAGTAAGACAACTTCCCCAACACGCACACACATCTCAAATGTCAGTATAAAAGGATAAATCAGGCTACATGTATAGATACTGTAAATGTGTTTTTCTGTGGGCTCGACAGTAATGCAAAATTAAATTGTTGTACTTGCCTACCAAAAATCAATAACAATTTTTTTTTAAATATTTCCTTTCTCTCCATTAAAGTTCATTGGATTAACTTCATCAATTAATTCATGAGCTGCATTACCATGCCTAGCGTTAATGTCAGTAATATAACATTTCCATTGGAGCCTGATATGATTTAATATGGGCATTGTACTGCAGTGTTTTTGTTGTATTCAATGAGACTTCTCTGTTGAAAATGGTAGAACAAGTCCAACAATTACTGAGGCCAAAATGTCCAACTTGAGTACCTAAAGTAAGGCATGTAAGTGGCCTGATTTTCACCTCTGAAAATCTGATCAGTTAATTAGTGTGACTAAGGCCCCAATCCTGCACAGAGTTATGCATTGTTTAATTTTACCCACTTGGAAGTCAGTGGGACTACTCTCATGATTAAAGGTACGTATGTAACTGTTTGCAGGAACCGGTCTTAAATATGGATTTAGTTGTCTAACATTAGCCAGCTGAGTTTTGAAAATGTTTGTCTAGACAGTTAGTGCAGGTCAAACTTGTGTCCTCAAGTTGCCCTCTCTTCTTATCAGTGCTCAGGCTAAAGCATTGTAAAATCTTATAAAGGGCCAGTCATCAGAAACTATTAGTCATTAAATGTCTATTACTGACTTAGCCTGAATAATTCTTCTTTGTATATTTTTTAGTGAGATTTCAGCAACAGTGTCTTTTCACTAGTTCAGATCAGGAATGTAAATAGATTGTGAAGCTCACTAGACAAATATAGATTGATTTACTGGGTATTGGCCAACAGATTTTAAACAGGAGGCCCCTATCAATGTTAAGCAAGGAATCTGTTCTCCCAAACAAGATTTTTTTAGACGTTGCTGTAAAATTAACACCATTAACATTTAAACTAGGATAAATGAAATGACACAGCTATCAGCACTACCATATGTAAGGAGTAAAGGTCTGTTTCCTTTTCAAGAGGCTTGCCATGCAAAACTTGAGCTATGACCAAAGCCCCTGGAAATTAGAGGGACTAGACAGATTTTTTCTGCAGCAGGGACTACATGCTGCTGTCTATAATTCAGCAGAATCCATTGTCAGACATAAAATTCCAGAAGCTCTGGCTTTTCATGGTCATGGAGTTTACCCCTTTCAGTTCCTTTTGGACATGAAACATATGTCCACAGAAAGGGCATTCCTGTGACCCAAAAGACATATGCTAAATTTCAGTACGGAATGCTGCCAGAACAGAGAAAGTGCAGAGTACAGTTTACATCTGGTAGAATACTGAAAGGGACAAGAACAAGTATATTTCCAGACCCACGCAAATCTTTTTATTTCTAAACGGGGACACTATCCCATTCTAGAAATTTGTAATGTTGGCAAGTTTCAGCTAGTTTTATATTTCCTTTGTTATGTAGGCTACAGTTGTCAACATACCTCTTATCTCCCATGTTCCCTGCAGCTCTGTGCCTGAAACCTCTTTACTGAATCAAGAAAATGTGGAAAATTTTCCTTTCTTTTCAGAAAGAGGAGGAAGCTTACTATTAAGTTCTTGGCTCTAATATCACATTGTTAACTCTGGACCCAATTTCCTAATTTCAGCTTGGGGAAATATATAGGAGTTGTTTCTTTCTTATAAAAGTCCAAATTCTGCAACTCTTACTCCCTGGGGAATTCTGCACCAAAATATTAAAAATTCTATACCAAAAATTTAAAAACTCTGCATCCAATATTTTAAAATTCTACATATTTTATTTATCAAAATGACACAATATAATCCTGTCAGTTTCAATTATTTTGGTAATTTATTTCAAAATACCTGTCAGCAACTATGTCTGTAACAATACAGACAAAAAAAATCCAGGAATTTTTTTTTGACATATAGATTCCTTACTAGGCATATTAATAGAGAACTTTGAGTAATTCATTTAAACTACAATGCAGAAACATATTTCCTGTACCCCTCAGAAGCAGTAAAAAGGCTTGGCGGAGTCAAGGGTAACGGAGAAGTTGAGGGAAGGAGCCTGGGAGCAAACCTGGAGGGTTGTTGGGTGTGGGTGGGAGAAGTATGGAACAGGGAGGTTGGGGGGGGGAGGGATTGTTAAGGAGTTGGGGAGCCTACCCCATGCAGACATTGGCCGACCCCATGCCTCTCCCATTCAGTCAGGCACATCTGGCCCCGTCCCTGTGTGTCCCTGCACTCCCTACCTCCTGTCTCCATGTGGCCCTGCAGCCCCCCTCCCATTCAGCCGCTGGCTCAATGCTGTCACCCCACTAGCTCCTGAGCCTGCACCCCAGTCTGTCCCCCCCACTAGCCCTTCTGAACCCCATTCTGTGACCTCCCCAGCAGCCCTGTGTGCCCCATTCTGGCCGCCCAGTGCCTCCTCACCAGGCCCTGCTGTGAGGAACGCAGTTTCTTTGGCCAGCTGCCCTCTCTTCTGGCACCTGGTGGGCAAAATGTGTAATTGCAGCACCTCTCCAGCAGAATCTATATTCTGAAGAGAAAAAAATCTGCAGGGGAAATTAACTCTGTGCATGCACAGTGGTGCAGAATTCCCCCAGGAGTAAACTCTTCCAATAAGAAGCACTTACTAAGTTGAGTGGTCCACTGAAGTCACTGGGACTACTTGTGTGAGTAATTGCTACTCAGCACCAGTAAGGGTTGCAGAATCGGGCATATAAGGATACATGGGAATCCTTAGATGAAATAATTTGTTGCAGTGAATTGGGACAAGAGGACAAAAGTAATTAATATTGTTCTTGAACTATGTATCACTTAGTTGTGTTGTCAGAATTTCCAGAAGTCACCCATTAATTAATAAATCTTGAAATGCATAAAAGATCTAGGCCTTCTTAAGGCCAGATTGAGCCCATCTGCTCTGCACAATGGAGCAGATGAGGGGAGAACATAAAGAGCCTCTCCGCATCCTCCTTCCTTGCAGCCCTCTGCAGCAGCAGCTGGGCACAGATAAAATCCCTGGAGCACAGAAAATGCTCCATCTATGTGCCCCTTGGGAACAAAACACCTCAGAGGGAAGAAGGTGTGGCCACGGCAGAGCTGGCATGGAGTTCAGGAAGGGAATATGGAACACCTACCACCAGGGTGCATCTGCAGATACGCCTCCAAAATTCCTCCAGCTCTTCCCCTAGGGTAGCGAGGCTCTACACCACTCTGAATATGGGGGTGTGTCTAAAATGCTCAGTTAAACCCTGAATGCTTTTCTGTTCTACTCTCTTAACATTCTTGAAGAAAACCTGTTTTTCTACAGCACTTCTACTGCCTGGTAACCAATAATATGGAACAGGGGATTTCATAGTAATGAGAAATGATCCCAGCGCTAGGATATTTTGTGAAGTACAAGGCACAGCTGGGACCTGTCCCTTTCTTTTCCTGTTTCAAAGGTTAATTTCTGCCATTCTGAAAAAAGCAGTCGGGCAAAGTGCCTCTCCCTGCTCCCACTGAAGTCCATGGGAAGTTTGCCGTTGAATTCAATGGGAGCAGGGTAAGGCCCTGAAGAATAAGAGTTTCATTTTGTAGCACCTATTCTTTAGACATACATGGATGGATTATCATTAGCCTGTTTTACAAATACTAAATTCCCACCATTACTGTCTGTTTTAATGAGGTCCTTACTCCAAGAAATTATCCAATAATACGACAACGACATGGCTTTGTATCAGTACTTTCTAGATACCCAGCCAGGATGCAGTACCCGCATAGTCCATCGTTTTGTATTACTTGAAAATAACTTCGATGCTGTCAGACTTTAAGGCAACAATATTTTGTCATATGGTGAAATTTCTCAATGCATTCCTTGCTTTTACTGTACTTCACTAATTGGACTCTGTTGCTAAGGCCCCATTATGTTTACATTCTGGATTCAGTATTCACTCTGGGGAGAGAAAAGAAAAGCATCTCTCTAATCTCTTATGATGAATGGAAACTTGAAAAGATGAACATGGAGTCTTCGAAGAGATTGGATAGTTTGTACTTTTCCAGATTTCTCTCTATATGAAAGTAAATCTGAAGGATTTGTAAAGTTCCAAATTTATACAGACTTTAAAACTCCTCAAGTCTACAGTACTCGATATTGTCTCTTTTAAAGGCAGGAGATAAGTTCAAGGTCAATGTTTTAACATATTTAGTCAAATTAAGAGGAATGTGAAAGCAAAGTCAATTGGAAAGATTATAAGAGTTAATAGCCCAAAGCTTAAAGCAGGCTTTATCTCCTAAAAACTGTCTAAAGTTTCAGTTCTCAAAGAGGAGGATGAGTCTAATTATTAGTCTAAGTAGCCACAGTAACTTGAATCTAATTAATTTTTGTGCAGTTCTAAGTAATATAACATTCTTGAAACTATACAACTTTTAAAATGTTCCTGTTACTCTATTTTCATTGCCTATCAGTATATGTCCATGCTACCATTCAAGCTTTATCCCTCTCTTGATTTGGGTGTATTTATTTCTATTTTCAAGTATACTGCTAATGTATGTTGGTAGGACTGTATTCTTTAATACTATGTGAGTCTCCTTTTCCTTACAGCCTCTCATATTCCTCCTCTCTAACCCTTTGTTCTCTAGCTGCCTTTTCTTTTATGTTCGGGTGCATGTTTTGCCCACATTTGCAAAAGTGGCCATTCACTATGGGTGCCTCCACTTTTGAGACTTGGGGCCTGATCCTGCACCATTTATGCTACTGAGAGCTCTGGCTGCTTAGGGTATGTCTACACTTACCCGGTAGTTCGGTGGCGAGCGATCGAACTTCTGGGTTCGACTTATCGCGTCTTGTCTGGACGCGATAAGTCGAACCAGGAAGTGCTCGCCGTCGACTGCGGTACTCCAGCTAGACGAGAGGAGTACCGCGGAGTCGACGGGGGAGCCTGCCTGCCGCATATGGACCGAGGTAAGTTCGAACTAAGGTACTTCGAACTTCAGCTACGTTATTCACGTAGCTGAAGTTGCGTACCTTAGTTCGAATTAGGGGGTTAGTGTAGACCTGGCCTTAGTCAAACCGTGGGTGCCTAAAATTGGGTATGCAAAATTAGAGGTCAGTTTTGAAAATGCTGTCCTTAAAAAAAAGTAAATAAATAAATAACAGTACCTGTAGTATCAGCAAGGACTTTTTGTCCACAGTAGTGAGGGTTTTTAGCAGGCGGAATAATGAAAATCATGGAATTAATAATATGAATGTATCTTGGTTACCTTTTAATGATGTGTACATCAATCAGTACCTCCCCATAATGCAGACAGATTAAAACTATGTGTTGGATTATTGGGTGTAAATTACATCTCTCTGTCTGCCTAGGATGTCTTTGCCATCTCTGGAATTGGAACATACCATTTTAACACGAGAGGCAAATACTTTATCTTTTCAAGTCTATACTGGTGTCTCAGGCAACTTGACTCCATTTTGTTTCAAGTGTATTTTGCTGTCATATATAAATCAATATTATCTCCTGGGATACTCTTTCTCCATTAAGTGACATAAAAGAGGAGGCTGAAACTGTCCATTGGAGAAAGATATTCCTGAATTTTTTTTAATTACTTTGTGAGAGCTAGATTCTCCCCTCGCTTACACAAGCATAATTCAGGAGTCATGCCAGTGAATGATGATATAAGTGAGACCTGAAACAAGGCCCAAGTCTCTTTACTCCAGAGACCCAAGCATGTATAAATTCTAGTTATGCCTGTGGTACAAAAATTGTTCTTTGCATGCCAAACCCAAGGAAATAGGACACAGCCAGTCCTGTTACTTTATTTCTGGAAGCTGATTGGGGAGGGAAGCATCTTTTAAGTCTAGCAAAATTGGAAATACTTATGACTGGTTCCCCCCGGGGTGCCACCTGGAACTGAGGTACCACTGAGCCCTCTGACCCCCCAGCCTGGGCTCCCTTTCACATTGTACTGCTGCGATAAGCTGCAAAGCCCTCCAGCCTCACTTTCACCAGCATTCACACAGGTATGGACACACCCAGCTGCAGTTACACGCAGGCTCTCTAACCACCAGCTTCCCAGCCTAGACCCCAGAGCAGTACCGTCCTGCCCTGGTCAAATCTAGCCAGTATATGGGTTTAATACCCAGTCTGCCTCTCCCTCAATGTGAAGAGGACAATGCACACTTGTGGTAACCAAGCAGAGATTTCCCCAAGCACTCCAGTCAAAGCTCACTGGTTTGGATTAAAACATAAAATAAGTTTATTAATTACAAAAGAGAGATTTTAAGTGATTATAAGGGATAGCAAACAGATCAAAGCAGATTACCTAGCAAATAAACAAAAACCGCAAACTAAGCTTAATATATTAAATAGATTGGATTTGAATTAGCAGATTCTCAGCATAACTGATGGTACAGGCAGATTTATAGATTCTTAAGGCACAAGCTGCACAAGCTTGGGTTTCTCAGATCTTCATACACAGGCTAGAAATCCCTTTAGCCTGGGTCCAGCACTTCCCCCAGTTCAGTCTTTGTTCCTCAGATGTTTCAGGAGTCCTCTAGTGTGGGGAGTGAAGCACCACAGATGATGTCACTCCCTGCCTTATATAGCTTTAGCATATGGCGGAAACCTTTGTTTCAAAACTTGGTTCCCAGAGCGGTTTTGGAAAAATACTGATATCCCAAGATGGAGTCTAGAATCATGTGGCCTGGTCACATGTCCTTGTAGAGTCATAGCAGCCATTACTTACAAGCTGTTTGGAGTGTTCCAGGAAGGCTCACCAGGTGGTTGATAAACTTCTCCTAAGGCCTACTGTTCTTTCTAATGGCTCATTGCCCTGAATAGGCCCTTCCCAACCAGCTATCTAGACAGAAAGCATCTTGCCTAGTGGGTGTCACCCAGGTATAACTACATTTGAAATACAGATACATAGTCAATATTCATAACTTCAGATGCAAAAATGATACATGCATACAAATAGGATAATCATATTCAGCAAATCATAACTTTTCCAATGACATCTCACATGACTTATCTTGCGTAAAACACATCATAATTATGCTATAATCATATCACTATGAAGAATACGGAGTGCAGTGTCACAATACTCATAAATGAAAATTAGAAGGTTTGAATGGCAATGATTATCTGAGACTGTAATCAGATTTTCAGTGCACCGCAATGTGTGGCTCAAAGGACAAAATGGAATCATGCTTTACTTCAATGAATATTCAGTGAAACCCTGCTCTTTTGTTTGGATGACCGGGTCTTGAGCAGTCCCATGGCAGTGGTGTCAAGTCTCCGGAGTCCAGCAGCTCTGCACAGTTTTACACAGACAGAGTGTTCTGTTAAAGAAGATGAACTATACTGAGTTTATAGTCTTTCAGTTCTGCCCTTTTCATGTAACATTACCCAGATATTATGAATCTGGACTAATTGCCATGCTTGTACACCCTTGCATTGCCCTATTTCCCAAATCTTCCCAAATCAAAGGCTCTGTGCCTTTTTTGTCTGAGAAGGAAATTTGGTCTTTTACAGCCATGTGAACGTTTATGTGTTTTTTGTTTTTGTTTTTTTGTCTTTTCCTTGTGATACAGGGCCAAGCATACCTACCATAAAACTTTGCTGGAGCAGGTTCAGGAGCTGGAAACTAAATCCAAAGAACTGGGAAAAGCTATGCTTCGTGATAGTAATGGAAAGAGGTAGGGCAATTCCATCCTAATTTAAAGAACAGATATTTCTCCTCCTTCACCCCCACCCCCAAGTTTCTTTTTTCATTCATACCTAATTCTAGGTGGGATCCTAAGTATCCTCCTCAATTTTATCCACCCATTTCTTTTTTTAAATCCATCTTTTCCACTTCATTTCTCCTGTATTATTGCTGCATAAAGCCAAATTTGACACTCCAACTCAAATCTCCTTCATGATGGCATGTACCACTACCACTTGGTCACCAGAGCAGATTAAACTAAGTTTGTTGTATATTGGATGGTACCAGGGGTTTTGATCAAATGTTCGGATAAGAAAAAAAGTTGGCTATGACTCCGGACATGAAAAATTTTAGGCCAGCATTAAAAGGAGGAATGGAAAACAGAAAATAAGGCCTGCACTGGTACCTGGCCCAGTTTGTCTGACCTCGCAGCTTTTGTGCTCTCACTTTTCATCTGTAATTTACAGGGCTGTGAGTACAGACTTCTCAGCATGGTCACTTGCGCTTCTCCCTTCTAGCCACGCCATATGGACAGAACGTATTGCTGTTATTAAATGCTTCATTGTAAGGGAGCGTATATATTGTGTGGGAACTTTTGTCTGGTTTGAAAGAAGCTAAAGAAAATCATAGTGAGGCTTTTCCTTCAGACAGTTTCATTTACGTCTTTAGAAAGTGGCTCTGCCTCAGCAAATCGGAAAGCTCTCTGAGTTCAAAAAGGGTTTATAACTAATTCTTGTGTTCCTTAAACAATATGGTACCACATGACCTGCTAAGAAACTACATGATCATTAAACTGGATTTTAGCAAACCTTATAAACTAGCAAACTGAGTGGAATGGGGCTTTTAAAAAGATTTCATTCTTCCAGGGCAAGGTCATCCTTTGAGTCTTTGATGTCTATTCTAAGGTAAACTAATTGCCGTATTGTAGCTGCTGCTGAGGCAAGCTGGATAATAAATGTTCAGCTTAATTTCTCTACAGATAGTGCCTACCAAGTCACAAGTTGCCAAGAAGTGAATTTGCCACCATGACTAATACACTGAAAAGCTTTAGAGATTCCCTAGTATGAATTTTAATATGTTTGTATAATATGCCCTTAGTGCCCAGATCTCAGTCTCAGGGATCAAGATCGAAGGAAAAATAGTACAAAACAAAAAGAAAAAAAAAACAAAATATGTAGAGGTCATTTTAATTAACAGTGAGTCACTTTCTGTCTTACTGCTTTTGAGTACTACAGATGTATGGTTTTATTTATAAATTGCAGCCACATGCAAAGGTGCTAGGGTGAACCTAGAATCATTTAAAATGAATAAGCAACTTTAGTGAGCAAAGTCAACAAAAGTAAAAGGCTCAAACCAAAATTTTGAAACTTGAGGGCCTAAAATTAGATGCTTAAATAAGAATGGCCTAAATTTTAGTGGTGCTGAGCAACCACCTTGGAGTCAGTGGGAGCTGAAAGTGCTCAGCACTGTTCAGAATCAGGCAAAAACTTGTTTAAAGATATATGCTTTGCACCGTGAACTAATAGTCAACAATCTCAAATCCTGTTGGACCAATGAAATGAATTGGGTCCAAAGGACTCCTTTGAGAACAAGCAGTCTTTAGCCCCCAGGCATTCAGTTCTGTGAAACTGTTAGGGAATCTGCTGTGAGGGGGTTCATGTATTTGTACAGAATACGCAATTGTATTTCTGTGTTATGTTGGTTTGTTTTTTACTGACAATATTAACTGTCTGTTATTGACACCACTAGAAGGGGGGCGGGGGGGAAGTAAAACTGTTGTCTTTGCATAATGCCTCTCTGGGTTATGAAACCAGGAGGAAATGCCATGAATAGTCATCAAGAAGCAGTTTATGTGCACATGTGTCTCCTAGAACTCGATCGGCTTCCCCGTTTATGTTTACACATTGTTGTGGCTTTTTGTAAATTTAACATCTGTGTTGTAATTCATTCAGATGTCGCATGTTTTCATAGCCTTTTATTTTATTGCATTCTCACTGCAAACACTTTAATCTGCATTCCTCCTCCATATAGATTCACTTCATTCTCGAAACGCTTGCATGGAGATGATGTAAGGAATCCTCCTGGCCCTCCTTCCCAACCCCAACCCCCCACCCCATGCATTTTTTTTTCTCCCTCCTAATTGCTCCCAGATTTTCTGGGTGGTCCATCTGTGAAGTAGATAATGGTGGAGTGCCTCAGTCTGCTAGAGGTTGGTGTGTCATGCTTATGATGTGGCCTCCTGAGTGCTCCTTGGAATTATGTCTTTTATCTCCTTTGTTTGTCTGCTGGCTCTTTCACACCTGCTTGAAATCATGTGCTGTTCCTTTGGGAAAGGAGGGAGATGGGAAAGTGGCGTACTGGGAATTTCCTTGAGCTGCAGTCTCTCTCATTTGGCTATATGTTTTGTTTTTTTTAAATTTCCTGAGGGCTGCTGGGAATCAGGAGCACTGTGATTTGTGCTCCTTTGCTTGCTCCTGCTGGGTGCCCCCACTGATGGCATGATATTTCTGTTTACCCTGGGACTACCTAGGAAGGGAAGTGAGTAACTAGAATCCACTTGTTTCTAGTGCGGTGGGTAAAGCTATATTAAAACTGCGCAGGACTGCCAGTTCTCTCTAAGTAAATGTTAACACTTGTTGGAAGTGTTTCTGAAAACATAGCCACTAGATGTATGCTTTGTTCAGGCAGTGCTGGGAGATAAGCTGGCTGTCATCAGGATCTGCTTTCCTGTCCCATGTGGTGTACACTATTTTTGTATAGTGTCTTTCACAGAAAAGTATCACAAAATACTTCACACTCAATTAAAGATAAGAGAGGGACTTATGAGCACTTATGCAAGTATGAGGTGCACATTCTGAATGTTACAAACTTTTCAGCTTAACGGCAAGTGATTCAATAACCGCATGAAGTCATGAATGCACATGGCATTATGGAATGGGGCACAAATTATCTTCTGGGTTGCAGTTGGGCTTGTTTTGGTTTTTAAAACCTGGGTAGGATGGCACCATGGACCACACTCTGGCCTTGGGTAGGTTCTCAGTGTCATCAGTGGGAGCCTTGCACACGTATCCAAAATCAGAATAGCTATACAAAACAGACTTGTCATTGTAATGTTTGAGATGAATGAAAACTAAACAGCTCCCCTTCATTGATTACATTAAACTCATCTTAATCTTAACCCCATCTGACTAGTTTCTAGAACCTAAATCATTTTTATTCATGACCTAAATACTAAGGGCAAAATTCTGCCCTTACTCACCAGTTTTGTGAACAGCAGGCGAGTTAAGGAAACAGCAGAGCCAGCCATATGTTCGGTTTAGTGAGCCATCCTGCCTGTGCAGGGAAGTAGAACAACACACTCTGCATCCTAAACCTTCACAATCCTCTGTGCATGCAGTGGGAGTGGATGCTTTGCCATGCCCCCAAGTCAGTAAGCTACCTGTGGAGGATCTGCAAGCTCATTAGCCACTCCCTAATTTGACACTCAAGAGACTGCTGGGCTGGAATCCAGTGCAGCTGCAATCTGAGTGAGCCTTGGTCCGGGAAGGAAATAGTCTCCCTGGCACACTCATGTAACAAAAGGCAGGATTTAGCACTAAATTTACATGAGTTTGGAGAGGTGAGGGGGCAATTTACATGCCAAAGCAAACATGGACACCTGACCAAAGGAGCTATGTGAAATTTACATGAAGAAAACAAACACATTTTCTACCGATCCACATACATAAGTGACTGAAAATAACTGGGGAGAAATTTTTGAATTAAAACTTTTTAATACCCAAATCATGGCTCAAAAAGAGCCAAATCTAGAGGGTCTTATTTAGTTTGTTCTCTGTCTAACGTCTCATTGAAATCAGTGCGAGTTTAGTCTGAATAAAGACTGATTAGGGACCAAAATGACTTTTAGCTTGAAAATCCATGTCCGTTTATTATCACTGTGTCCAACCAATAGGCAGTGAATAAAGCAGTGCAATACTTTGCTTTGTGAAAGTGAATTTTGATATTCAAGAGGGTTTCTATGTCTCAGACTTGCATAGAGAACTTCCTTCAGGGTTTATTTATTGGGGGTTAGGAGATTTTTATTTTATACTGAATAATATTGATGCTTTAATAGTTTACTCGACCCTTTACAAGGCGCTGAAGGACTTGTCTGGGTTATAACCGCAAAGTGTCCAAATCATTTAGAAAAGGGAAAGAATTCCCCCAAATCATTTGGAACTGTGATGCAACACTACCCTTGCCCTATGTAAAATAACACGGGAATAGGCAAAATAGTTTTCTGAGCCAACCAGGCATAGGCCTGTTCTTTGAGTGTACTTCTGTGCAGGATTTTTCATTACACTTTGACTCTTACGATTTAAACTCTCTTTAAAGTCACATTAAAAGACAGCTATTTTTATCATCAGGTAAGAAACCAACACTGTTTTTCAGTGCAGTTTAAAGAGCAGATCCTCACAGTCTCTGTAGTGTCTCTGTCCAACAAGCAGCTGCATTGTGGTTAAGATTCTCTTTCATTTAAGTGCTTTTTGCTGAGTCCACCTTACTGTGTTGCTTTGGTAAAAGGAGCTGCATGACTAGCCTTCTCTCCTTAAAGCAAGCTATCTTGTTCATCTTCTTTTCTGCTTTACTTAGTCCATGAATGCAGATGCCTATCTAGTCATTTCGATAGCTGTAGGACCCCATCAGTGCTCAGCCAGCTGATACAGGAACTTATGGAGGCTTGCTCACTCAATAGGCCCCTTGAGAGAAGAAAGAGTAGAGTCAAGGAAATCTGACTCAGCCCCCTTACTGTGTATTGTAGCCTAATGCTGTAAACCCCCCAGTCTTACAAAGGCAAAAATAGAATTGCTAAAACATATTTTAAAACAAGCCTCTGCGTAAATTAAGGGCCTGATCCTGCTGCCATTGAAGTCAATGGGAATTTTTCCATTAACATCAAGGTTTGAGCTCGTTATATTTCCGAGTACTAGCCTTTTGTCATTTTGTATTGATGCATTTCAATCAGCATACAACTGAGAGAGGGAGACCGTTTCAGTAAAGCACTTCAGATCAACAGGAACAACAGAATGGTCTTGATCTTATTAAACACAAATACACTTCTGTGTTGCAAGCTGGTAAATTACATTGTATACACTGTGCCAAATTCTGATCTTGTTTACATGTCTACTTCAGTGGATTTACTCAAGATTTACACAACTCTGAGATCGGCATCTGGCCCATCTTGTGCAGCTGAGCATAAAATTAGGTTGCAATTGAGAGGTATATTTTCTTTTTGAGGTTTAGGGCTTCTTAGCAAAATTTCCAGATGTTCTTCATACCATTTCAGGAAAGGAAAGGAAAGATTTCTCCATCAACGTACACAACAAAGTGACTGTCATTTATGGTTTTTTCTCCCAGTTTTTCTACTAAAAAGATATTAGACTCTTTTTACTAGCAAAATGCATATAAAATTAGATCAATGCTCCCTCTCTCTCTCTCTCTCTCACATATATATATAATTGTTTTATTTTATGCTATCTCATTTTATCTGGATGTAGGTAAAGAGAAATGACAGGTTTTTCTTCATTTTCATATGTATTGTTAATTTCCGGTGCTTCGACCCCTTTGCATAAGGCATTTAAAATCACAGGGCTTGATCCTGCTTTCAGTTGGGAAGCATCTCAGCAAATCAGCTATAGCCCTGGCAAAGATAAACACAGTGATTGATTTTTTTTCCAAGTGACAATTTGCTAGATCAAGCTTAAGCCTTTTAGAACAAACTAACAGAATTATACTTGCTCCCTCTACAGTACAGTAGGTTCACATCACATCACGTTGATAATTCCTATCAAATAATTATCCTTCAAAAATAGCAAATAAAATTAAAAAAAAAAACACAATGATCCAGAGTGAGGCTTAAAGCTGTGATCAAATCTGCTGACTACCTCAGAGCTGAAGGCGGTACAAACACACAGGACAAAATTAAGCTGCAAATTGAAATGGAAAGGTGGGAACAGTGGGGACAGAACAAAACGAGAATGAGTACTGATTAAGGGGCTAGTCTTCTCCCCAGTGCTTAATCTTGAGTTACTGGGTTAGGCTCTAGAGATCTTGATGGGGGGAAGGGGAAGGAATCCTCCCTCCAGTATGCACAGCAGGAGAACTGCTCCATGACAACAGCTCCAGTCTAATGGCTTGAGCAGTCTCTTTGGCCTGAGTTCCTCCTTTGCCCACTCCCAGGGGAGAGGGAGGAGAATTTGCAGCCTGTATGTTTTATTATGACATACATTAGTAACAAAGGGTATGTCTACACTGCGAAGTTGTCGACAAAACTTTTGTCTTTCACGAGTACTTTTAACCCCCCCCCCCCCCCCCCCGCAAAAGACAAAAGTTTTGCAGATGCAAGTGGCAGTGTGAATGCGGCTTTGTCTGCAGGAGCGCTCTTCTACCGACAAAGCTAACGCCGCTCACGGGGATGGAAGTATTTTGTCAGCAAAATTGCCGACAAAATACCGACAGAGAGTGTTCACACACTGATTTTTAGCGACAAGGCTGTGTCAACACAGCCTTGTTGCTAAAAGCTGTGTGGTGTAGACAAGAACAAAGAGCGCTATTTTAAGGGTTGCATTTAACAAGGGAAGGCTACATGGAAAATACTCCATACCAGTATATGAGAGAGACAAGGTGTGTGACATATCTTTTATTGAACTAACTTCTATTGATGAGAAAGACAAGCTTTCAACCCACCTTGTCTCTCTCATATCCTGAGCCCCACATGGCTACAACTACACTGTATACATACCCAGTAGGCTGTTACCAAATACTCAATCAAACCAGATTTTTTTTTCAAACCAAGCAAATGCCGTAGCCTGCACTGAGAACTATGCCCAGACAGTGTCAAAATTCAGCCATTTTTACAGCTGGCATTCAAAAAAAATCTGGTAAAAGAGGTTGTTGGGGGAGGGTTGGGGGGTGAGTAGCAGGGCCGGCTCCAGGCACCAGCGGAGGAAGCACGTGTCTGGGGCGGCACATGCTAAAGGGGCGGCATTCTGTCCATTCTTGGGGCAGCACAGTCCAGGCGGCTTTATTTTTTTGCTTCGGTAGTCCAAGCTTTTTTTTTTTTTTTTTTTTGCTTTGGGCGGCAAAAATGGTAGAGCCAGCCCTGGTGAGTAGTTAACAAGAAAAGTATATTTCCTACCCTTGCCAAAGTTAAAAATGATTGAATGGATCTTGTTCATACTTTCCAATAACAAATCACCTTTGGGCAGAGACCAAGCATGGAAAATTTCAACCTCAAAGGTGACTGTGTCCGAAACATAGGAGTGTGTAGGAAAAGCATGTTATAATTGGAACTGTATTGCAACCTTATCTATAGAGGATACTACCAGCACCCATGGTAAGTGCCAAGTGATGCACTTAGGGAGAAGAAGTAAACGGGGGCACTGATACTAAAGTGAGGATGGTTGGGAAGCAATAAATCACTCTTCATTTCCTGGTTTTCAAAGGTTTAAGTTTAGCTGAAGCAACACGGAGCAATCTTAACTCTGTGTTGGTGACATTTTGGGACAGTTAATAGTAATGCACATGTGCACACCTACATACACACCTGTGAGTAGATAAAATATTTGAAGCACTTTGAAATGAAAGGTGCTATGACTATCTCAGGCTTATTGCTTTGTTTGTATCTGTGCTGTCTATTTCTTTTTCCTAGGTGGGTAACTTACATTTATTATAGCAGGCGCTTGGTAGTACCTTTATAGTTAAGGTTACAATACAATTCCAGTTATAACAACCTGCAAAATGAAGGATGATCCTAGTGGTCTTTACAAGGCCATGAGTAGGAAAGTATTATCTTCAGCAAGACATAATTTGAAACAAAAAAAAGGACCCTAACCCTAAAAATCACTTCTACCCATGCAGCCTTGCTGACTTTCCTGAGTGTGGTTGCCTGGGTAGAAAAAAGAGAAGAATTTGGCCCCAAATATCCATATAATACAGTTTCTGTGTAAACTGTTATGTACAAGGCTAAAAGGAACTGTCAAGCATTTGAAATACAGTAAAACAAAGGCCTCCTGCTCCCAAGCTATTTCATAAACCATAACAATCGCATTGCTACTGCAACACCTGCATGTACGTTGTGTGATATTCTGAACCTTCGTAACATCCGATGAGGATAAATATATGGTAAAGCTATATGGGAGCTGAGCTGACCCAGGTGTCATATGTTTAACCTCTAGAAACCTAACTGCTACACTGTCATCGTCTCTAACAGGGGCGGCTCCAGGCACCAGCACACCAAGCGCGTGCCTGGGGCGGCAAGCCGAGGGGGGCGGCCTGCCGGTCGCCATGAGGGCAGCAGTCAGAGAGCCTTCGGCGGCAAGCCTGCGGGAGGTCCACCGGTCCCGCAGTTTCGGCGGCAATTCGGCGGCGGGTACGCCGAATCCGCGGGACCGGCGGACCCCCCGCAGGCACGCCGCCAAAGGCTGCCTGACTGCTGTGCTTGGGGCAGCAAAATACATAGAGCCGCCCCTGGTCTCTAAGGTACATAGAAAGAGGGAGAGGACAACAATACAATCAATTGTTAAACTCACACTCTCCAGCTACTGATAAGTCTTTGTTTTGTGTTTAAAATAACTAGTCATTCTATTCTCAGAGAATTTTGAAAAATCTACTAGAATTGTAAAGAAGAAAAAATGCCCAGCTCCTGGATCACTCACCTACTGATCTAGGGCAACACTATGCACTTCTCTGCACTATCCAATTATACTTTGTGCCCCAGCCATAATCTGGTGCTTAGTGTTTGTTGATGGTTCATTGCATATTTACAGGAAGAAACAGAAAGCACTTGGCTAGTTTTTATTTCAGTCTCCCTACTTGAGTGACATATTGATTATGTGCCTAGAGACTGACTTTGCAAAGAAAAGGCTGAAGATTTCGATTATACACTTCAGATATTGGTATCAAACACCCCTGCCATAAATGACTTCCTCAAGAACCTCTCTGGAGATCTCTGCTGATTACATAGCGGCTTCATTATCAGTAAAGTCTGTTTGCTTTTAAAATTAAAAAGACCTCCTACCCAGATTGATCTCACAGAGTAAAACATTCCATCAACCTGATGCAAGATAACCAAAAATAACACCTCCCCTTCATGAACTGCGACTGAGAGACAAACCAACACAAGCCCCTGGCTACTTCTGCGTATCATCATGACATGTAAGGGTCATTGTTTTTCTTGACACGCCAAAAACCCAGCTGATCAGTACTCAAATACCCACTCACCTATTCACTGAGAGGGAAATTCACACCTGTACAGGGCTCTCTCATAAATGCGCACAGTTTACAGCTCCTCTTAAGACCCGCGTTGTGGGCTTACGTGGGACTTAAGTAATGCCCAGGGTCTTGGTGAGTCCTCAGTACCAGGGTAAATGTCACCTTAAACTAATTTCACAGGATTTGCTTAATCTAACTAGGTTCGCAGTCCATGAGAATCTTCCTTTCCATTCTACTCATTCTGAAGCCACCTCATGCCCCTCTTCTTCAGCCTTCTCTTGCTATTGCATAGCTCCATCTTCACTTTTCCCCTTTCGGGAACTCACATAATACAGTTTTTGTTTTTGTTTTTAAATCAGCAAATTTTTTAAATCTTTATTAAAAGGAAAACAAATTAAATTGGCATTTGTGGCCTAGTGATAGTGTAGAGGGAATGCACTCAGACATCAGGGATATATGGGAGAGGGGTCCTCCTGTGAATCAGTCTCCTATGGCCAGTTAGGAAGCTATGTTGATGGGCTCTGAATGGGGGATATGATCCAACAGTGACCAGGACACCATAAGTGCTTAGATACTATGCTGGTGCTGGATGACATAGAAAAACCTTATATAGATCTTAGGGCGGGGGAGAGGAGGAGTGTGGTAAAGAAGTGAAAGAATCCTCCAAAATAATTGGTACACTCTAATAGCTGGGTAGGACTCTATTAACTAACCCCATGTGCCATGGTCGTGCTGCTGTAAAATTCACTGTGTATAATCCTCTGATTAACCTTTAGTAGAAATTACTGTTAGAAAATGGGCTGATTCAGGGGAGCAAGGGGACCTATGAAAAACAATTATCCACATGTAAATGGTGTAGTGACTGTTAGAGATGACCAAAGCTGGAAGAAAAACCTGAACCTCTTCAACACGAGGCTTTGTTCTTTTCTCCTTCTCTTAACAGTGTATTGAAATGTTATTTTCAGCAACAGAACTGATGTCAACACAGAAACAGCAAAATCCAGGCTAAACTATTGGTTGGAAGGGGCAGATGAAACCCATAACTAGGTTTAAAAATCATGCAACCCATAGCAAAAGTTCTTAGCAACAGAAATGTTGAGGTACTTTTTAAATTATTTCTGAACTTTAGAAAAGCTACAAAGGAAAACTATTGGACTCACAACAAAGACTTCAGTTAGCTGAAGTTAAGGGGATCTGATTCTCCTCTCACACCTGCTTTGCACTGGTGTACCACCACTGGCTTCAGAGGAGTTATTTCTGAGCGAGAAGGACCGGAGCCGAGGAAGAGACCTCAGACAAGAAGATATGTAACAAGATGTGTCACAAGCAGAAAGCAACATATTAAATCAGGACCCACTTACTAGTCCCTTTAAAGGGGGCAGAATTTCAGCTTGAACTATGAGGTTTTTCTGGTTTATATCACAGCTTTCCCATGATTTAAATGTTGCTACTGCACTGAATAGAAGAAATTGTGATGCAGCACCTGCAGATAGAAGGGTAATGGGATTCATAGTTATTCAAGTCACAGAAAAACAGCTGTGCATTTTCCTATCCTGTTGGCTCAAACTTCTGTGTGTAATCCTCTATATTTTATGATATTTAGGAGTCTGTGGGTCATACTTTAGCCTTATATTTACTATGTATTCAGAGGGTAGAGGGATAGCAGCCAGAATACACACACATTTTTTAATTTTTACAAATTGTTTGCAGATTTTATGGCTCTGTCAAGGCTTTAATTACAAATATTACATTTCTTCCTGCAGGATACTGCAGGGGCAGGGAAAAACAAACCATCTCATATATTTGTGTTTGTATTGGACTAAACATTTTAAATAATCCAAACACATTAGTTTAAGAAAAAATCCTAAATCATCTTGTCCATTATAAATAACCTGCCTATATTCTGCAGCTCTGCTAGCACATCACCACTGACATTCTGATGCAATTCTGAAAAAAAAATTTAACCCAACCAGTGCCTGTATTTTCCAGGGAGACTCTGTTTTAAGTGAGACATCTGCAGCCACTTTAACCTTCACTTCTTTGTGAGCCCTGCTTTTGCCACCAGCCAATTAGTGAACTCTGGAGGACTTTCTGGGTCAAGCTATACCAAGTACTTCAAATCCTCATTAACACTAATTAGTGCTCAGTAGGTTAATTGGTGGTGAAGCTCATCTTTTTTTAATTACTCAAACAAATGAGCCAGCGGGACCTTGTGGTCAGCTGTGAATTATTCTGTTTGTTTTGATGCTCCTCATTTGAATGTGTAAAGCCAGATGTTTGTTGCCCATACTTAGGGCCTGTTTGCTTTTGTTGGAGGAAAAAAAGGACAAAAAACACTTTTTTAGCACAGTTAATAAGCATCTTAGCTGACACCTTAGAACAATTAAGACCCAGGATGCAAGAGTGACTTTGTGCATGGGATAGAAAAAGTCATCATTTGAAATGATAACGTATCACCTTAAGATGTCCCTTCAATTCCTTATCAGATATAACAAACAAGTGCAATGTTATTGATATAGTCCAAAAAGAATCATACACATTGGAAATGGTAAAGACCTAGTAGGTTGTCTTGACCATCTCAGGCAGCCAGTGCAGGGAAGTTCCCTATTCAATATATTTTCTATTGTTAATTCATAGAATCAAAGGCCAGAAGGGACCACTGTGTCTGACCTCCTGAATAACACCAGCCATAGAACTTCCCCAAAATAATTCCTGTTTGAACTAGAGCAGATCTTTTAGAAAAACATGTAGTCTTGATTTAAAAATTGCCAATGATGGAAAATCCACCACAGCCCTTGGTAAATTGTTCCAATGGCTAATTATTGTCACTTAAAAATTTGCACTTTGTTTCCAGTCTGAATTTGTCTTGCTTGAGCTTCTAGCCAATGGATCATGGTATACCTTTGTCTGCTAGATTGAAGAGCCCATTAACAAATTTTTATTCCCCTAGTAGGTGCTTACAGATTGTGATCTTAACTTTGTCTTTGTTATAGTAAATAGATTGAGCTCCTTTAGTCTATCACTAAAAGGCAGGTTTTCTAATCCTTTAATCATTCTTGTGGCTCTTCTCTGAACCCGCTCCAGTTTATCAACATCCCTCTTGAACTGTGGACACCAGAACTATCCTAGTATTTCAGCAGCAGTTGCATCAGTGCCAAATACAGAGGTAAAATAACCTCTCTACTCCTACTCAAGATTCCCCTGTTTACTCATCCAAGGATAGCATTAGCCCTTTTAGACACAGCGACAAATTGGGAGCTGATGTTCAGCTCATTATCTACCATTACCTCCAAATCTTTTTCAGAGTCACTGCTTCCCAGGATAGAGGCCCACATCCTGTTAGTATGGCCTATATGCTTGGTTCCTAGATGTATACATTTACATTTAGCCATATTAAAACACATATTGTGTGCCTGTGCTCAGCTTACCAGATGATCCAGATCACTCAGTATCAGTGACCTGTGCGCCTCCTTATTTACCACTCCCCCAATTTTTATGTCATCTGCAAACTTTATCAGTGATGATTTCGTGTTTTCTTCCAGGTAATTGATAAATATGTTAAATAAAGTTGGGCCAAGAACCAATCCCTGAAGGACCCCTTGTTTTAAATGTCTTGTTTTAAATAACTCAAATGATTAATTTTGTACCACTTCCTCGTAAGACTGTTCCACAATCTTCATCTTCATTCTAAGGACATTTTCCTTATTCATCCTAAATTATCGTTGCTTTGGTTTTACTTCATAACTCCTTTGTATCACTTTAAGCAGTTCCTCTATACCTTTTGTAGTTTTACCCTTCACATACTTGTAAACAATTATTATATCTCTTCCCCCTCAACTCTCACAAAGTCATTGTTTAAACAAGCAACACATTGAGCTGTGTGGTCCCTTCTAACCCTATGATTCTATGTTTCATTCTTTTAATTCTTTCTCATAAATCTGCCCTTCTGGCCCCCATAAGAGCATTCTCTCGATTACCTCCAGTTTGGTAACGTCGTCCTGTTATTGAGGTGCCCGAAGCTGTAGGAAGTATTCCTGGTGTGGTCTCATCAGATATGTTTATAGACCTGTCATCTCTCTGCCCCCTGATGCACTTTCCGTTGCAGTCTGTAGCCCAGTCTTGCACATGTCTCATGTGGGTCAATTCACACACCTGCACAGTCTCATTGAAAGCAGAAGCAGTATTTGCAGCCACAAACCCGCAATTGTGACCTCAGCAACCTCAGCAAATGTTCAGTGGTGACAGGCATGCACAAATTAAGTGTGTGGCATAGTGCATGTCTCTGGGACAAGCATGAGACTGTGGTTAAGGTTTTATGCTATGGTGTGAGGTGTTTTCTTTATCTGTGGAGGCAGAAAGAAATTCCCTGTGGAGATGTAGAGTCTTTCAATAGCAGCGTGGGCATTAGAGTACAGTAAAGAGGTGTCTCTTAACTTGGCATTTCCTTACTTGTAAGGGTTTGTGTCAGGTGATGTCACACTTAAGCAGCCTTACCTGGTTTTAAATGAAGTTTTTGGTTATGGTTATTAGATACATATTCCTCTCAAAAGAGCTTTCTGGTAATTAGATCGGAATGTAGAAGTTCATGATTCAGTACTTGACTGGGCCTGATCCAAAGCCCATGTAAGTTAGTAGATGGTTCCCTGGACCTCACTGGGCTTTGGATCTAGCCCTTTAACACCAAGATGTACTCAGTGAGTTAGCCAACACAAGCCCAGGGTGATCTTTCAGTAAGCATATGTTGAAGTCCCACAGCAGGAAGAAATGGGAAGCAGTGCAAAAAAGCCTTTTTTCTGCTGCTCCTGACACATCTAGACTCTGGTGTCTGCACCTACAAGAAAGAGGCAGAGAAGCAGCAGGTATTCTCATGTGTTTATATAAACATGTGTGCTTGATTATATTCCGATCCCCACCCACCATATGTCACTTGTCTTTTTTAAAATGTAGGCTCCTTAAGCAGGAACTGGCTCTTCCTATGTCTGTATACAGCACCTAACACAATGGGACCCTGATCCTGCCTGGGGCCCTTGAGTGTTACACTAATATAAATAATAATTAATAATACGGTGAGAATTGTTTTTCAAGCTTTGGAAGCCTTTTCCAAAATGATGCAAACCAAAGCTCTTCCAAGTAGCATTTAAAAAAAAAAAATACAAACCTCTGAGCATGCTTTAGAGAAGATTCTGTGTCAGAAATAATTAAATATATTTCTGCAGCCAAAGGGTTTCCAAACTATGGGACTTTCTACAACATTGGAACCTGAACAGAAACAGACCAGGATCCTGTAAGGCATAGCCACCTTCCCTTGGATAATAAATGCCAGTTTCCTAGGTTTGTGGGAATCTATGGATCTAGTCCAGAATGATTCCTGGACACACACGGTTTGAAAACACCATTCATACTGTCTTGTGTCTCTGTCCTGGGTGTCCTGGCGCACGTTGTTAGGATTATCTCTTTATTTTTTCCTTATATTTGTTTCCAGGAGATGAGAGAGAATTTACAAAGGTTTCCACTTTCTGAAACCAAAATAATAAACTGGAAGGTGCTGTGGCTTGATAACTGCATTTGGGAACAGGCAGGTTTATTCCGTACAGGTATATGACTCATCTGCCTTTATCTGTAGGTCAGTGGGAATTCTTCGAAAGCGACAACAAAGTAATTTGGCCATTTCAAAAAGATATAAGAAAATATTTTTATTCAAACAAAGGGCAATGCAGAAAGTATTTTGCCTCATGCCAGCTTTGCTCAGTGGTTGCTATACTTGATAATGGTGAGGCTCTGATAGATACTTAGAAAACCCATAGTTTAAATTCATCTGAAGTCTTGTTATCAGTAGGAAAAGCTAAATAAGAACATAACAGCCATGCTGGGTCAGACCAATCAGCTAACCCAGTATCCTGTCTTCCGACAGTGGCCAATGCCAGGTGCCTCAGAGACAGTGAACAGAACAGGCAATCATCGAGTGATCCATCCTCTCTTGTCCACTCCCAGCTTCTGGCAATCAGACACGAGGGACACCCAGAGTATGGGGTTGTGTCCCTGACCATCTTGGCTAATAGCCATTGATGGCCCTATCCTCCATGAACTTAGCTAATTCTTTTTTGAACCCCGTAATAGTTTTGGCCTTCACAACATCCCCTGGCAATGAGTTGCTGGGGTTGACTGTGCATTGTGTGACGAAGTACTTCACACAGTGCACTTCTCAGGAGAACTGTAATCTCAAGTGTTTCTGACAGCCCCAAGAATTCCCTCTATATTTCCTCTTTTTCCTCTTTGCCTCCAACCCTCCAAAGCCTCACGATGCTGGAACTTTCTGTCTGACAGAAAATGGCTGGAGGTGCCTGACTTTTTGGCCCATTGCCAAAGCTCCGTTCATCTGCCAGAGGGGGACACCAGTGAGGGAGCCACTTGGCTCACTTTTCCTACAGAGGCTGAGCATCCTGCCTCTAGCATTCTCCATCCCTGCCCCCTCGGGAAAAGAAACTGAGATCAAGGGTATATCTCAGGGGTGGGCAAACTTTTTGGCCCGAGGGCCACATCGGGGTTGCGCAACTGTATGGAGGGCCGGGTAGGGAAGGCTGTGCCTCCCCAAACAGCCTGCCCCCGCCCCCTATCCGCCCCCTCCCACTTCCCACCCCCTGACTGTCCCCCTCAGAACCCTCAACCCATCCAACCCTCCCTGCTCCTTGTCCCCTGACCACCCCCTCCCGGGACCCTTGCCCCCTATCTGACCCCCTGCTCCCTGTTCCCTGACTGCCCTGACCCCTATCCACATCCCCACTCCCTGACAGCCCCCCTGGGACTCCCACCCCCTATCCAACCACCCCCTATCCTCATCCCCTGGCCACTCCCTCCCGGGACCCTCCGCCCCGAACTGCTCCCTGGGATCCCACCCCCTTATCCAACCCCCCCTGCTCCCCGTCCCCTGACTGCCCTCCCAACCCCTATCCACATCCCCGCCCCCTGACAGGCCCCCCAGGACTCCCACTCCCAACCCTCCCTGTTCCCCATCCCCTGACCGCCCCCCCAGAACCTCCACCGCATCCAACCGCCTCCTCCTCCCTGACTGCCCCCCAGGATGCCCCGCTCCCCGCCCCCTTACCAGCAGCAGGAGCTCGCAGCCGCGACACCCGCCCACAGCCAGCTGCGCTCCCTACGCTGCCCAGCGGGAGCGGCGGGCCAGAGCGCAGCCCACACAGCAACGTGGCTGCGGGAGAAGGGGGACAGCGGGGGAGGGGCAGGGGACTAGGCTCCCTGACCGGGAGCTCAGGGGCCGGGCAGGACGGTCCCGCGAGCCGGATGTGGCCCACGGGCCATAGTTTGCCCACGTTTGGTATATCTTCATTACCCGCTGGATCGGCGGGCAGCAATCAATCCAGTGGGGATCCATTTATCGCGTCTAGTCTTGATGCTATAAATGGACCCCTGAGTGCTCTCCCGTCGACTCCTGTACTCCAGCTCGGCAAGAGGCACAGGCAGAGTCGACGGGGGAGCAGCAGCAGTTGACTCACCGCAGTGAAAAGTCAATCTAAGTACATCGACTTCAGCTATGTTATTCACGTAGCTGAAGTTGCGTAATTTAGATCGATCCCCCCCTCCCCTCCTCCCCCCCCAGTGTAGACCGGGGCTAAGACTAATAGTCATAAGCTGCACAGACTTCTGTTCTTGGAGACAAATCTTGCCTCCTCCTTTGTGGATTCAGGGGACTGCCTTGTAATGCATCATGTGTAGTTTCACTGTGCAAGAGGAGGAGTCTGAGGTCCTGCATAGTGGGGTCTGAGCCCTCTTTGCACTGTAAGGATTTAGGAAAGGATCCAGTGGCTATTTGACCCCCACTTCACATGACTGAAACAGTTGCCACAAAGTGACTTCAGGTGATTATTTCCTTTGTCCTCCATGGATGTCCCCACTGTTTAGTCTGCTGTGAGAGGCTTTGACCTTTGAGATGAATCTAATGAAATTCTAGGTGGCGTGAAAGCCCACAAAGAGGCATTGGACATTACAGACATTTCAGAAATTCTGGCTGGCATCTTCTTGTTTAAAGCAGTTAACTGTTTCAGTGAAAGAGAGTGGCCTGTTAAAACTGCAATCGGCTTGTCTACAGCAATAGCAGCAGTGCCCTTTGGAGTCCAAATTTCACATACTTCATGGATGTGAAATCCTAAGTGTCAGCAAGAAAAGATATCTAGGTCCTCACTCCAGATATGTTTGCACAGTTATACGTGGCCTGATTCTGATCTCAGTGTAACCAGTGTCAGTCCCTGAAGTCAGTGGAGATTGGGAAAAAGGGAGTGAGAAGAGAATCAGGCCCTGGATTCTGAAAATTCAGCATAAAGCTGGTATGAAGGAGACCATGCCAATGGAGTCCTGTTAACCAAAATGAGTCTGATTCTCTGTTCACTGTCACTAGTGTAAATCAGGAATAACTTTACAAACAGGACAATTACATGAGTGTGAGAGAAAACACAGGGCCCCTATCATTTTGAACTAAAATAGATTATGCTTATATATATATAATTTCATAATAAGAACACTATGAGAATAAGAATTATATATAATTTCATAATGAGAACACTATGTAATGATGTATAGGCCTATCATTAAGGCCCAGTCCAGCAAAACACATAAACATTCATAATATTAAATTTATAAGAAATCCCACCGATGTCAATGAGACTATCATGGGCTTAAAATTATGCACATGCTTAAGTGCTCTTCAGGATCAGGGCCACAGGGTCAGTATTATCCTTTTATTCTGTGCACAAAACTAACTGTGAAATAATAGTTTTGTGCAACTATCCATGGTAGATAGTAGCTATTGATTCTCGTGTATAGCTTTCTAGAGATTCATTATAGCTATTCACTTGTCTCTGCCTCTTTTGGTTGGTCAGTGTGTTTGTTTTTCTCCTCTAGTTTGCATTTGCATGTGGTAAAAATTTAATAACTTTTAAAAAGCTAATTTTAGATCCACACAGGGCTAGAAATTAAATTGTGGAAACTGAAGATTTTTGTTGTTGTTGTTGTTTTTTATCAAAAACTGGAGATAATTTGTAGTTTCCACTGGGAAAAAAACTGAGCTGTATTCATGAAAGAATTATGATGGGTTTCTTCTCTGGTCGTTTCAAGCCATGCTGCAGGTGTGATAGAAGCCTTTACCATACACTAAGTAAAAACACATTGCTCCTTCTCTCTAAGGCAGTTTTTGGGAGCCAAGAATTGGGCATGACCTACAAAGGAAGTTTTTATTATATACTTCAAGTAAGATGGGATGCCAAGTTCAGTACAGTTCTGTCCAAGGCCAAGATATCAGGCACCCAGATGCAACAATGATGGTCATCTCAGAGATAGACAGCGTAGAGGTACACGTATACCACTATGCCTTAAAAAGAAGGAGTCCTGTCATCATAGATCCCTGATGGTGGTGTCCATTGTAAAGAAAGTTAAAAGAATTGTTTTTTACACACTGTAACTGATTTATTTAAAAAGCAAAAGTACTTAGTTAAATACACTCGAGATGCAGTGAAATTATCTAGGGACTCACTGTGTCTATTTGGTTTTTTTCCAGCCTGAACGAACGTGATCATTTGTTAAAAAGGCTCGGCAGAAAAACTCCTCCGAGCCTTTTCCGAGCTCATTCTGTCCAGCAAGGTGTACCACGTAAGTAACTGATCAGATGTGTGTCTCTCAGCAGTCAGTCCCAGATGAATGGAGGGGAAGATGATTATTTTTTAAATTAAATTGTAGATAGAGATAATCTGGTACAGAGGCTGAGCTGCCAACCAAGAGTCAGAAATTTGGAAGGGGAATTAGTGTATTTGGCCCCAGGCTTGTAGAACTTGCATGTAGATAATTCCCTAGGACCCAATCAAGTGTCCCAATGACAAAATCCCAGTGCAGAAATTCCATAACTTTAAAATCCTGATATTCTCAAGATCTTGTAAAATTTGACAGGACCAAAAAAAAAAAAATGTTGAAATAGAGCTCTGCTTTAAATGGTGACTGTGTTTTCAAATGATAGCTATTAACTATGGTTTTAAAAATACAGAAATAGCTCAGTGGTGCCATTTGAGAAAAGTTCTAAATGTTTTTAATAAGCAGGTGGAGGTCCCTGTAGCTGCCATTTGTGTATTCCTCTTCTTGGCCTCTTCTGGGGAAGTTAAGGGCAACCCTAGACCTGCCTGCTGCTGCTAAAGGAAAGGAACAGTATCTCTCACACTGCATCTGAGCTCAACAGTTTATCCTACGGCATAGGTCCATGAGACAGGCCCAGTGTCTTTGGCATCTCTACTTGCTACTTCTGGATTTTCATCAGGGCTTCCCCAGCATTAAAATAGAACTCCACAGACCAGAACCCCCAGGGAGCCATGAGCCAATAAGAGTTAAGAGAAAATTGTTGACTTGCTACTGGGGTGGATTGTCTTTTGCAGTCAGATTTTTGACCAATAACATTCTCACCTTACTAAGGGAAATAGCCCCATCAACAGCAATGGTGCTGGTTGCAGGATAGCGCTAAGACAAACACATTTGACTCCAAATCATCCATTTAACATGAGAGTTTTTGAAGGTGAGATCTGTATCATGTCAGGATTTCAGCAGGTGGGGTACAGCCAAATTTCATCTCTTCTCTGTGACCATTTCTTCAGCAGAATCATAACTGCTCAGAAGGCCCTGACCCAGAAGAACTGGGGTGTTTCTGCTGCAGAAATAGGGTAGGATTTAAGAATCTCAGACATGGGGTGCAGAGATCCCCTGCAGATCCTCAGGGGTGATTCAGAGCAGGACAGGAGCAAGGCTGGTAGATCCATTACTGTTCAGATCCACTGGGTCATTCTCCTCCACAGAAGGGAGAGTGCACTGGCTCCAGGGGCTAGAGCAGTCTTGAGAGTGCAGTAACTTCTGCAGACCAGCTCCACTGCCATTGTAAGGTCTGGAAGGAAGGGATTCATTTTCTCCTTCACCCCCACAGAGAAGCTCAGCTTGGCTGTGCTCTGCTTCCAAGATTTGTTCCTTTGTGTCCGGAGGTAAAGGGTGCTGGTTTTATCTCTCTTTCACGCACCTATGGAGACTCTTTGAAGCAATTCCATAGGAGATGACTGGCAGAACAAGCCTGTAAAAAAGAATCAGGGAAACCTATGAACCAGTCTGCAGACAGTGCAGAAAACCAGCATGCTTGTGTTACCCGTCAGATCTGAACCACATGCTCACAATTTGTAGAATGCATCTTTGTGTTTTTAATTGGCTGATAAGCTTTGGGAAACAAGAATAAGATATCAAAATAAACTTTGATTCAGTTAACCGGCTCCCCCTAAATACAAATGATTAAGTGCTAAATGAGTCAGTCCAGTCAGGACAAGTTCCAATCACATGTCTGTTTTTCACATGAATGTAAATTTTCATTGTGAAGTTGTTAAGACTAAAAGAGGCTTTTATAGCAGATCCATGATTCTCTAAAACTTCTGTCATCCCTTGTCAAACATTGTTTTCAAACATTGCACAGCTGCTATATGTGCAGGGCCATATGAACGTATGTGCTGGTTTCACAGACCTAAATTGTACAAATGTTGTATAAATAGTGAAAATTGTCAAAACAAGCAGCTGGCAGCTAAGGCATTGGTTTTGTCATGGTAGATATGTATTTTGAATCACACCCTACTGGCTCTCTAGAGTCATTGTGATTCCACTGGGCTTCCAAGTTCCCACCCAAAGAGTTCAACCTATCCCAAAACTTGATCATGTTACTTCAGTTCAGGCCGGGACACTTGAATTTAACACATCAAAGATCATTCATTTTGTTCTGGTTGACAAGGCTGAGACAAACCCATTGCCCTGTTAATGGGAGGGGGAGAATAAGGGCAGTTTACCATCAGAAGTTGTAAAATAACCCAGAATCAATACTGTAGCTTGGGGGGAAGGGTGGGGCAAAAACTGTTCAAAGATTCGCTGCTATAAAATTGCATTAAAAACCTTTGATCTCAAAGCATATGGGAATGACATTAGTTCTAGGACAACACACACAAAAACAATGGATTTGGGGCTACTTCTAATGGCCTCGGGGATCGGGGGAGGAAGCTTGGAAATTTTAGCCCCTAAAACCATTTAAATTTGTTTATGGCCATGGTTTTGTGTTCATGAATTGAGAGCGTCAGATGAAATGCCAGAAATGTTCTATAGTTTAACTGTGCTCTCAAGGTTCACATCGTTCTTTTCTGACTGACGTGGCTTTCTGAAAGATTTATGAAAATGAACAAAGATTTTCCACTGACCTTCAGATTTTGATGCAAATGCCAGTTAGGATTTCATTTATCCTGTGGCTTTTAGTAGAAGAGCTTTGTGCCTTTTGTCAAGCTTACGTGCTGAACATTTCTGCAGCCCAAAAAGTTTTAATGGAAATGAGTAGATGGTGCAGTGATTACGGCATTAGCCTCTAGGAGCTGGTACAGTTCCTGTCTGAGACACCTGTATGAAATCAGTGCTGGTTAGCTCAGCATAACGTCTGCGGATAGATTTCCCATTCCCATCTGCTTTCTAAAATCCCAGCAATAGGAAAAGCATCAAGTCCCCCTAATTAAGAGGGGAGATTGGCCCACAAGTGGGAATAGTTCTCAGAGAGAGCAGGAAATGCTGCAAGGTTCCCCTCACAGATGTTGCTTATCATCATTCCCTCGAGTGTGTGTAGGGGGATTTGCTTTTCCATGGAAGGAGAAGTAGTTTGGCTCCTAAAACTCATGGATACCAGGTAATTTGCTGGTAACAGGGCTTTTGCCATGAGGCTCCTGAACCTCCACTCACTCTGGCCCCTGCCTCCTCTGCCCTCTTCTGACCCCATGATGGCACAGCTCTCTTGTTGCTTTGACAACAGTGTGGAGGACTTCTCTCCTGGCCAGTTACCCAAGAACTCAGGGAGGCCCAACATCTGCAAAAAGCAGCTCTCCTCCCCAATTCCAGGCTACTCCCCTCCCCGGCCTGGATCCCCAACTCCCTCAGAATCCCCATGAAAAAGGTTTCTAGAGACAAAAAGGAGAACAGCGTTACCAAGATGGCATTCCCCACATGCTCCGGGAATCCACTGAACAATTGTCCCCTCAGCCCCTGGATGCAACCTGGATTATTCCATATGATCCCACAAGTATAGTGGCTGGCATAATTCAAAACACTCCTTGTCTGCCTCCTGTCAGCATTGGGCTGTCATTTGACCTAGCTAGCACGTACTTAAAAACAGCGGGCTGAATCCTACGCTCCTTAATCCTCCCCCCCGCAGAACTCCCGCTGAAATCCAGAGGAGCTGTGCCTGACTAGGGATTATAGAATTTGGCCCAGATTTCCTATGCTGGCAGAGGAAATCACCCCTTCCTTTGACAGTGTAAGGTAACTGCACTGAGTAAGTCTTAACACAGAGAGTACATTTTACACCTTGTTAATCAATAGAGAAACAGCATCTGTCATTTCAAGTTGGTTTCACAGCATGGGGGTTGGAGAATAATAAATAATAATAATGTGTTCTTGCTGAAGGCTCTAATCCTGCCATTTATTGTGTCCTAAGAGAGGCTGCCTCCCTACTACTTTCCTCTTGGTGCATGTTGATCTGAAAAACTATCAGGTTACTTTGTGGGATTTTTTTATTGTTATTAATCCATTACCTTCTTTCTTTGGGTATCAAGGCTCCAGCACTTTTTCTGGCCAAATTCCATACAGCAAATATAGCTGTAGTGATATTAGTTGAATATGAAGATGTTGGGATCTGTTAACATTTACTTAAAAAGAAAAGGAATAGCAAGAAGAAGATGGGCTTAATGATGTTAGATCCGGTCCCATGTTTCCTGAATGTGAATAGTTTGGTTTCTAGAGAAACCAAACAAAACCTGAACGTTCGTCATACTTTTTCCTCTTGGGTCATTTTTTAAATATTATTTGTCAGCACTGGGCAAATGAGTGGTCTTTTAGCATGTGTTAATTTAAATGCACTAGTTAACATGATATAACACTACTCATTTTCCCAGTGTAGACAAACCCAAAGAGTTGTGTGAAGTTTGTCCATTGACAAGACATTACTGGTGTTTAATGGTAATTGGAGATAGACTTCCCCACATTCTCTGAAGGTCTGCACTGTTGGGGTATGTCGGACCAAGGCATGGAAGCAAGTTCCAGAGTTAATAAGTTTCTGTTGAGAGCTGCTGTGCCCCCAGCCATCAGCCAAACAAATCCATGAACTCTCAGCACAAACATCCTTTCCCAATGGACCTGAGCTCAACTGTCAAATAAGAGAGCGTGAGGAGAGATGATCACTAAAGAATATCCCTTAAATACGTAACAATCTGCATGAATAAACAGATTGTTCAGGACATCCTCAGGCTCGGATTCTGCAAGCTGCAGTATGTGGGTGGACCCCTATGTCCAGGTGTGCAGGTTTGGGGCCTATATGTGGACTACAGTTCTTTATGTCTCTAATACAGCGCTGTATAGAACAAAATAATCAGCTGAGTATACTGAAAAAGGTACTGTTCAACTAGAAACCTAGTAATGGGAGACGAGATTCAGATCTCCTCGCAGCAGAACGTGAAAGGTAACAAACTAGATGCGTTTAAAATTCAGTAGGTAGCCTGATAATATCTGGAATCTGTGAAACCTTATATTTGATTAGAATGTGACCCCCTCTTCCTAGCAAATGAACCAAGCCATCAGATATTTTAAAATCCTCCTGACTTAAAGTCTCAAATAATTGAAAGGCTCAGAATGCGGAATACGATGGGTCTCACTTCTGAAACCGTAGAGACTAGATTCTGCGCTGAAAATTCCAAAGAAGCACTCTCTCTGCTAGGACTGCTGGAAAAGATCTGAACAATGGGGGCCTTGTTCCCAGTGCAGAATGAGAGGTGTGGTTTTAAAAGCCAGAGCTGGGAGAAGTTCAGACTTTCGAAAGGTCCCATTGTAACTGGGCCATGGAAACTTTCATTGTTTTGGGTGGTGTCTGGGAATAGTGGAAAGACCCAGTTAGCCAGATCTAGGAGAATCAACAGCATTTAATCACATTCTGATTCTGCTAGAGGCATAATTAGCTGCCTGAACAGCTTTAATAAGTTGATTAAAGAACTGCATAGTGTGAAATAACCATCGCTTATTGAGATCAACAGTAAAAGTAAAATAAACTGTCAAATGTTGAGCCCAGGCTGAGTGGAGAGAATAGGTGCATCTTCACTGCACACGTCTTTCGGAGGTGTGCATATCCCTGTAGCCCCCCACTAACCCCCAGCACAGCTATAAATAGCAGTGCAGCTGGTGCGGCATGGGTTAGGTGAGTAAAGACACGCCTGAACAGTGTGCATGTGTACATACCCTGCATGGCTCTCCATTCACCCAAGCCGTGCCTCCTAGGGTATATTTAAAAATTGTATTAAGATGATGTTTAAAAAAAGTGAACGTTACAGAGTTTAAGCATAGACGTTTCTGGTTATCAGGAAATAACGTACAGATTATCAAGGGGTGCGAAGTTCAGTTTAAGATCGGCTGGCGTAAGGAATACATAATCTGCAATATCCCCGATTGGGGGTAAAAGGTTGACGGGTCAAAGTACAGACATTGAGATATTAGGGTACGTTGTTCAGTGTAGCGTACAATGATTGGATACGATGATGAGGATGGATTGACCCTCATTTGGTGAGATTTAACGTTCAGTGAGTTTATGGTTCCAGTTCATAATAGATAATGTTTTCACCCCTCAGCTCACAACTAAACACCCGCGGCTGGCGCGTGTCAGCTGACTCGGGCTCATGGAACTCAGGCTATGAGGTTATTTAACTGCGGTGTAGACGTTTGGGCTCAGGCTGGAGCCCAGGCTCTGTGACCCAGCTCAGCCTTTCCCCTCTGCCTCCCCCTGCCAGAGCTTTTCACTGACATGTAGCTACACACCACAGTGTGAATGAAGCCTGCTTCTCACTGTGGCGTCTAGCTACTCATACCAAAAGTGTAATGTAGACAAAAGTAATGTAGATGTCACCAATATGTTTGTATCAGTGACACTGGGGGACGTGCCCTGCTCATGATCTGCCCACAGAAAGGACATGCCAAGGAGTGATCCCTATGTGGATCAAGGGCCCTATGATGGCTACCTTGGTTCTCTTAAACACAATAAAAGGAGTTCCCAAGGCAAAGTGTGTCCCACAGGCATTAACCTTGCATGAAACAGTTTAAGCAGGCATCTCTTTTGTTGTACTTTGTCTGACTTTGCAGCAAGATAGGACTTTGTTGCCGTTAAAATGCATCTTAAAAAGTCAAGTATTGAAAAGTAACTAGACGCTCTGTTCAGTGTCATTTAAATAGTCCCAGGGTAATGACAGATAATTGTCTGTGGGTAATTGCCTGGGGTGTGAAGGAGCTTGGCAGCTGGATACCACCTGAGGATCTTGCAATATGGGGTAATCCTGCAGTCAATGAAGATAGCTCCAGGGCGCAATGCAAAGCTGCCCTAATTTGGGGCAGGATATGGGCCGCTGCCTTGAGTTATTTAAGGCCAATTTTGCAGTCTTTATCCAAGCTGACTTTCGTTGAGATTGTTGCCTAAAGATTGCAGGATTCTGGCCACTTAAAGCATTTGTTTGCAAGTGTGAATCCACCCTTGTAAGAATGTTTTGTAAATCTTCTTTCTTTTGCTAGCATCCAGTATGAATGTGTTCTTTGCTAAAAGATGTCTTAAACTTTGTAAATTAGTCTGTGGACCTTCAGTTACAGACAGGGAAGTCCACCCTGTATTTCTGTTTACCATGTTATTAGCATGTAACCGTGCTTATGTTAAAACACAGTGAGCCATGTTATCATACTGGATCTGAGTTGCACAGGATTCTGGAAGTGCCCCAATGGGAAGAGGTCTATTCTCAAACGTAATGCAAACTAAAAAAACCCAACAAATTCTGGAATAAATATTTCTGCTAGCATCTGGTCACCTCATCTCAAAAAGAATATAGTGGAACTGGAAAAGGTTCAAAGAAGGGCAACAAAAATGATTAAGGGTATGGAAGAGCTTCCATGCCAAGAGAGATTAAAAAGACTGGGATTGTTCATCTTAGAAAAGAGACGACAAAGGTGAGATATGACAGGGATCTATAAAATCATGAATGATGTGGAGAAAATGAATAAGGAAGTGTTATTTACGCCTTTACATGAAAAATAAAGGGCACCTGATGAAATTAATAGGCAGCAGGTTTAAAACAAACAAGAGGAAATATTTTTTCACACAATGCACAGTAAACCTGAAACTTGTTGTCATGAGGCCAAAAGTATAACAGGGTTCAAAAAAAGAATTATATAGGGTCAGGAAGGATAGGTTCATCAATGGGTATTAGCCAAAATGGTCAGGAATGTAGCCGCATCCTCGGGCCATCCATAAACTCCAGCTGCCAGAAGCTGAGACTGGATGACAGGGGTAGATCACTCAGAATTGCCCTGATCCGTTCATTTAGGGTGATCAGATGTCCTGATTTTATAGGGACAGTCCCGATTTTTGGGTCTTTTTCTTATATAGGCTGCCCCCACCCCCTGTCCCAATTTTTCATATTTGCTGTCTGGTCACACTACGTTCATTCCCTCAGAAGCATCTAGCATTGGCCATTGTCAGAGAGAGGATACAGGGCTAGATGGACCATTGATCTATCCCAGCATGGCTGTTCTTATGAGAGCCAGGAACCTTGAGCCTCCAGTCTCAACCCTGAACTCATTTAATTGTTGAGATGGGCCCTTAAAAAGGCTAATTCAGGGGATGAGCTTTTCTTCCCCCATTCCAAACTCCACTATTCCCGCCAGCTTCCGTCTCCTGCTTCCAAGCAGCTCACATTGGCAAGAAGCTCTCCAGCGAGTCACTGAATCAAGCTCTTAAGGAGCTTCACAATGAAAAGAATTTTCTCCCCAGCACAATGAGACTATATTCCTTCTCAACAGTTATGCCAGTAGCACCTGGTCATCTATCACAGGGGCCATTCTACACTGTTCTCCAGCCAAGTTTCACTTCAATGCCTGATTTAGGAACAGGACTCCCTGAGAGGTTTCAGGATCTCTGAGAAAATTAAACGGGACCCTCCTCAAGTCCAAGTGCCCATCAACTTTCAGGTCATATTACAGCACTTGGAACTCCTCCTCCCATTGTTCCTTAGAGTATGACTATTAAATTCTTCTTCAAGTGATGATCCCGATGTGTATCCCACATGTGAATGAGCATGCATGCCATGCACCTGGGTCCGGAAATTCTTCAGAACTGTGTCCGTTGACCCGCACATGCACAGTAGCCTCCCTCATGCTCCCGACTGAGGGTATAAGAGGCAGTGCGGATTGATGCTTCTCTAGTTCCTTCTTATTCCCATATGGCCTGAGTCAGAATCATGTCCTTCTTCAATGCATGCATAACCTGTAAAGTAAAATCCTTGTAAATAGTTTTATATCTTAGCGTAGTAGTTATAGTTAGTATAGTATGAGCAGCAAAGAGTCCTGTGGCACCTTATAGATTAACAGACGTATTGGAGCATGAGCTTTCGTGGGTGAATACCCACTTCGTCGGATGCACCCACGAAAGCTCATGCTCCAATACGTCTGTTAGTCTATAAGGTGCCACAGGACTCTTTGCTGCTTTTACAGATCCAGACTAACACGGCTACCCCTCTGATACTTAGTATAGTATATAATTAGTATATAATAGTCATGTCTGTCATCCCCCCCACCTCTGCAAAGTCAAGGGAAATCCTCCCTGGCCCCGGGACTATGCCCAGAGTCCCAGGGTTCAAGAATTGCATCTTCTGCCCTTGCTCCTTCTCCATCAGAGATGAGCATCCATGGTCCCTGTACTGTCTGGGTGAGGCACATCTCTCTGCAAAGTGCAGTATCTGTCGATCCTTCTTTCCCAGAACTAGAGAGGCCCAAGAGCTCTGACTAAAAAAGTTGCTGGTGGAGCAGGCAGTGAACTGCGGTGCACTGGTGTCTATCTCTATTAGGCCACATGGCTGCATGCACCTGTGTGCCGTTCACCAGACTTCACTTGTGGTGCCTCCAAGCTTGGATCCACTCCACCTACCAACCAAACAGGGATCGCATTGACTCCCCCATGACTGTTCCCACCAGAGTTCTCACCTCCTTCGTTTGGTGGTCCAACCCAAACAAAGTCATGGCAGGGACTCCCTTCAGCCCTCCCATACCAAGGGCCACCATCTTGACAGAAGTTCCCTTACTGGGTGGGAGTGCTCACCTGGACTACCACATTGCTTGGGATACCTGGACCCCAAGAGAGGCCAGGCTACCCATAAACTTACTGGAACTGAGAGCGTTCCAGCTTGCGTGCAAGACCTTCCTTCTCCTCATACGCGCGCTCCATGTGGAGATAATATCACCACAGTGGTCTATATAAACAAACAGGGAGGAGTGAGATCTCGTCTGCTCTGCCTGGAAGCAGTCAGACTTTGGAACTGGTGTATCAGAAACCACATTAGAATACAGGCCGCATATCTCCCAAGTGTTCATAACTCCCTGGCAGACTAATTAAGCTGCAGCTTCTCTGTAGACCTTGAATGGGAGATCCACGACACAGTTCTAACCAACACATTCACACAATGGGCCACTCCACTATGGGACCTCTTTGCATCTCAGACGAACAGGAAACTTCCTATGTATTGCTCCATGGGAGCCACAGGCTACGATTTCCAAGGCGACGCTCTCCTGAATGGACAACCTCAGATACGCCTTTCCTCCCATCTCCCTACTACCACAAGTTGTTTGGAAGAACCATTGCAACAGAGCCACCATCATCCTAGCATGCTATTGGACCAGACAGTTCTGTTTCACAGAACTCCTAATGATGGCCGCACGCCCATTTATCAGGATTTCCAAACCCAGGATAGGGGGAAAATCAAGCATCCCAACCCAGGTTCACTCCACCTCCTGGCCTGGTGTTTGGAAGCGCATCGGAAATAGAATGTTCAGGCTCCACCCCGTTCAGGAAATCCTTAACCAAAGTAGAAAAGATTCTACTAGCACCTGCTACCTGGCTAAGTGACGGCGCTTTTCGGCCTGGGCACATCATCACCAACATTCGCTTGATACTGTGGGCATCCCAGTTATCCTAGATTATCTCCTCTCCTTAAAGCCTTCAGGTCTGGCCCTTAGTTCGCGCTGGGTACACCCATCAGCGATTGGTGCCTTCCTCTCTCCAGTGCAGGGATGATCTGTCAGTATGCACCTGGCTACTGTGCGATTTATGAAGGGCTTGAGCAGGACCTTCCCACCGATCATTAACCCTATGCCTCAATGGGACCGTAACCTTGTTCTGTCAATGCTCACAAGTCCACCCTTAGAACTTATGGCAGCATGCGCCATGATAACCCACCTGACCATGAAGGTGGTGATCTTAGTTGCCATCACTTCGGCCAGAAGAGTCAGTGAACTAGGAGCCATGATGGCAGACCCTCCTCATACAAGTATTTCACAAAGAGAAGGTCTCCTTTCGGTTACACCCCAAATTCCTCCCCAAGATTGCTGCTGAGTTTCACATCAATCCATCAATACATTTGCCTGTATTTTTCGCAAAATCCCATGCTTCTGCTGAAGACAAGAGACTTTACTCCCTCATTGTCAGGTGTGCCCTGACGTTCTATCTGCAAACAACCAAACCCCTCACACAATCTCTGAGACTCTTTGCTGTTTTGAAGCATTCTAAGCATCCTGAAACTCACTTAGAAATCCTCTCTGAGGATATAGCTTGATCCCAAGATCTTTCTACTATGGCAACAAACTTTCCCTGTCCTGGGGGCAGTGTTCCCTCTAATTTTTCTCACCCATGTGCAGAATGAATTTTGTTATGTGCACCGATATGGAGGTGATGTGTCACCTTCATATCTGTGCACATAACAAAATTCATGTGGTGGGGGTGGGGCTGAGGGATTCGGAGTTTGGGAGGGGGCTCAGGGCTGGAGCAGAGGGTTGGGGTGCAGGTGTGTGAGGGCTCTGGCTGGGGGTGTGGGCTCTGGGGTGGGGCGGGGAGGAGGGGTTTGGGGTACAGGGGGGTGCTTTGGGGCTACAGCAGAGAGAGAGGACTCCCCCCAGCTCTCTCTCCCCACAGCAGCACCTGGGCTGGAGGGGAGAGGCGCCTCTTGCCGCTGCGATGTCTCTGGGACTGGGGCTGCAGGATAGGCGCCTCTCCCCCATCCGCAGCAGGTCTGGGACAGGGGAGGGCTGCCCTGGCTGTGCCTGGGGCCAGGCTGGGCTGCTCCAGCTGCGCCTGGGGCTGGGCCGTGCTGCCCCGGCAGATCCAAGCGCCCCAGCTGCAGTAGGTCCGGGCCGCATCCCTGTTGGGGCTGGGGGAGGAGCGCCCCGGCAGGCCCCCAGGCAGGTTCTCTGAGCGCCTGCACGGGGCTAAATAGGCTGCTGTGTGGCCACACAGCTTACAGGGAACTTAGCCTGGGGGTATTACAGCTCACTCAACGCGAACACAAGCTGCCTCCACAACATCCTTATTGGATGTTCCACTGCAGGACATTTGCAGGGCAGCATCTTGGAGCTCTTTCCACACGTTCACGACACATTCTGCTCTAACTCAAGCCGCAACTGCGGATGCAGCTGTAAGGATGACAGTACTACAAGCATCTCTGCTACCAGCTTCCCCTCACCCTCCTCCAGTCAGAACACCATTTTCCAGTCACCCACATGTGGAATACACTTGGGGACCATCACTCGAAGAAGAAATGGAGGTTACTTAGGGCTTGTCAACACTACAAAATAAGGTTGACTTAAGTTAGGTCGACCTACAACCACCGTGGTAATTACATCAGCTGTTGGTGTACCCCCCTTCCGCCGGTGGTGCGTGTCCTCACCAGGAGGCCTTGCACTGACTGAAGTGGGGCATTGACAGCCGGAGTCTGGGGCACTGACAGCTGGGCGGGGCTCCCCCACCTGGCCCCAGGGCTGACTAGGTGTCAAAGACCTTGTTGCCCTGTGCTGCAGGTTCTCATTCCTAATATTCCAGACAAGCCTCATTTTAAAATAGTTCCAAGTTTCACAGGAGTCAGTTCTTGAGCCTTCCCTTTTACTATATCAATAATTTGGCATCCCCTGGGTGTTGTCAGAGACCTGAAATTCTTTCTCAACAGAACTTGAGAGTTTAAAAAAAAATCAAAATATGTTTGTCAGAAGGATTCCCATTTTGTGCAGGCCAAAAGGATATGCATCTCGGAGACTTACCCCAGAATATTAAAGCTTGCTCCACTCGGGATACGTTAACCTCTTGACTGAGAAAAATCAATAAGGTTTGCCAGGCTGTCACCTGTATATCTACACAATCACCCATTTCTCTAGGGTAGATGAAGGAGCGTCTTCAGATGTTGCAGCTAACTGTAATGTAGTGGGAGCAGTCCTCTGGAAACACTAATCAGAGTTAAGGCTAAGATTTTGTCACGGATATTTTTAGTAAAAGTCACGGACACGTCACGGGCAATAAAGAAAAATTCACGGAAGCCCGTGACCTGTCCGTGACTTTTACTAAAAAATATCCGTGACAAAATGGGGAGCTCAGCTGCGGGGCCCCACACTGCCTGCAGCTGCTCGGCAGCTATGGGGGCCACTCCAAGCTCTGGGGCCCCCACCACCCATGGGAGCTTGGAGTTCCATGGGCCCCCACTGCCCGCAGCCACTTGGAGCTCTGGGGTACCCCTGCCGCCCATGGTGGTCGGAAGCTCTGGAGATTCCCCGCGGCAGTCAGGATTTCCGGGGGCCCCTTCCAGGCGGGGGGGGGGGTACCCCACACCTCCTGGCCGCTGCGGGCAGCGTGGGGACTCTGCAGCTCCCAGCAGCTGGGAGGAGGTTGCTGGAAGTCATGGATTCTGTGACTTCCACAACCTCCGTGAAAAAATTGTAGCCTTAATCATAGTCTCCTCTCGGATTTAGCATCTCACACAGTCTGGGTTTCTCAAGTTCTGCTAGGTATGATATTACAGACAATGAGAGACTTGAGCAGAAAGGCAAATTTGTACTTACCAGAGAATTCTGTTTCTGTGACGTCTTTACAGATTCTCCACCAAGAAACCAACCCATTGGCTTGTTCTCAGTAGTAATTAATATCTAGCTCTGACATAATGCTTTTCAGACAAAAGAGGTCAGTATCATTTGCCTCCTTTTACAGATGTAGATTATTAGTTAGGTTGTCATAGAAAGAGAGTTATCGCCTGGTTAGAGTGGGCTGCTCTAGAGAGGAAGGAAGAGTGACAAAAATTTAGCAGCAGCTTGTCCTAATCACATTGGTGACACGGCCCATGTTCCAGAAGAGGGGAGACACGTCACAGAAATCTAATTCACTGGTAAACCAAATGTGCTCTTCCCGCACCGCACCAGTAGTGTAATATAGTAATGTCTAACTGTGATTATCATCTCTAATTGGTTCCATTGTGCCTTTGTTCTCACTTTTTCAGATGGGTATGCATTTTCTCAAGAAGAACATGGAGTTGTTTCTCAGTCTCAAGTTGTTCGATCCTACGACACTACCAAACAGAGAGCTGGAGTAGAATAACACAGTTCTTTCCTGGATTGGTGGTGGGAGTAATGAGATTTGGATCAATGCAGCCACTGTTAACACATCCTTGACTAAGGTTGGCAGCAGCAGCCAAAACACCGGAACACTCATTTCTGTGGCCTTAGCCAACACATTTGTTATGTATTCCCCCTGCAGACCTTGAGCACACATTGTGGGGAAATCATTGTTTTAAATCTAGCGCAGTGCTCCGCCTAACTTTTGTTTATGTTGTTATGAAGCATTTGACTGTGCTATGTGAGGTGTGAAATTAAAAACATTATGTTTTACCACTATTTAAAACAGCAGTATAAATTGTTCTGGGAGAAAAGTAAAGAATTTATGTTCCATGAGAAATTGGCCTTTGCTTAATTGGAATGGGGTACTGACATTTCCTGTTTTGTTACTTACAGATTAAGTACACAGAGCTGCATGTAAGTCTTACTCTATAACATTCACTGTTTACTTTAGCTGATTGAATTTTGAAATGGACAAATTAGGTATAAACTTTTTGATTGAACAAAACAACACAGTATATGGTAGGCTGGAAAAGCTAAGTGCTTATTTTGCATACCTAGTCATGACAAATTAACACAGTATGGCAATTCAGTCTATAAAATATTTCATGACCTTTTACAGGATTCTTTATCTTAGCTTTCTTTAAAAAACATATTCACATGGAAAGTATCTATAGGTCCCTCGGGTCGCATGGGAGGACAGGTGCAGTGATTGCATGCGTTCTGCACAGGGAATATCCAAAAATATACAACCCCTTTCCAACAGTTTTGTGCATTGTACTTGGATGAGAACTTCAAATCTGGGCACGAGACATCCCTTTTTAAACTACACCGCTACCTCGATATAACGCGACCTGATATAACACGAATTCGGATATAACGCAGTAAAGCAGTGCTCCGGGGGGGCGGGGCTGCGCACTCCGGCGGATCAAAGCAAGTTCAATATAACACGGTTTCACCTATAACACGGTAAGATTTTTTGGCTCCCGAGGACAAAGTTATATTGAGGTAGAGGTGTATATAACAAAACATCAAGAACTGAAATGCTCAGTGTATCTTCCATGTTATTCTGCAGCAAGAAAGCAACCTCCAGCAAAGAGTTGGGTAGTGCAAGGATTATTGGGATTCATAGGAGTGGGCAGGGACAGAAACTGCTTCAACATTTCCTCCCAGTGCTGAGGTTCACATTCTCCTTTCTAATGTCTGAAAATCTGGTGCCTTTACATCCTCTGCTGGTGGATTCTATGTAAACTCATGGGACAAGAGTACATTTTGGACTGTCACATGCCAAAATGTGCATAATGTCTGCGCAAGAAGGGAACGGCTGTGGAAAAGATCAGTGCGTGTTACCAAATCCTCTGTGGCCGTGGAGTCTGGAGGGAACTCGTACCCCAAAAAACCCAACTTTGAAACGGGGGAAAAAAAGCCTCTTTCTGCCCAATGCTTTGGAGACATTGTTTGAGCACATTTCATCCTTTTGAAAAGCTGACCCCCCCGAGCACTGCCACAGCTGCTTTAGAGTAAGTGAGGGATGATTGCACCAGTTCATGTTGTCACATAAAAGCATTGCTAGCCATGAATCCAGCAAGCTGGAAGGAATGCTGGTTGTACTCAGGGCCGCTGAGAGCGGGTTTGGGCCCCGGTGAAAAAAAATTTTCGGGCGTCCCAGCAAGGGCAGACCAGCTAAACAGGACCAACAAGAGGGGGGGGAAGCCGGACCCCCTTCCAGACCGCCGGGCCCCAGTAATTTGTACCGGCTTCTCCCCCCCTCGTCGGCCCTGGTTGTACTGACTTACTTTCTGAATGGGACAGGCCTGCTATTGCCTGTGTTGGAAGTATGCAAAAATCTGAAAGAAGTGGGGCAGAAGTAAGAACTGAATAGAGCCCTTAGAAAGCTAACACTGTCCTCCAGACGAGGCCTATTAATTTTAGTCACCAAACCATGTTTTTGAATAGCATAAAGTAAATATTGCTGCGCAGTTTGTGTTCAGCCAACTTTCTCAGTTATTGCATAAGCTATACATGTGCACTTAATAAGCCGACACTGTTTTTGCCCTACTGACCATCATCCAGAACGTTTATTGATTTAAGTCTATTTGAAAGTAATTCAAATATGAATATTTATGCTCAGCAAGCAAGAGCAAAACACTAGCTTGGCTCACTGACTTAAGGGACTTGAGTGATCTCCAGCACTTGAACACCACAGTTCAATTCCCAGTGCCACCTCTAAGGCCTAGATTTCTCTCATATTGAACAGTAAATTTTCTGGTCCTACAGCACCATGCAGGATTGGTCTTGGATTAGGGTGATGATTTGGAGGGAAAAGTCACCACCTTCTAGTTGCAGTGCTAATGAGGGAATTATGCAATGAGGGAAACTTGCAAGTAATTTGCCACAGGCATGAATGTCAAGGGGCTCACTCTCGCTCTGTGTGTGTGTGTGTGTGTGTGTGTGTGTGTGAGACAGACAGACAGACAGAGACATGGATGAGGCATAAAGGAGAGAGTACAGAGAGGGCAAATAAACAAAAGACAAAACCTGATCTCAGGCGTATTAGAACCTTTTTGTGTCAGTCCAACATATTAAACATTTTCTTTTTATTCAGAAACTAGTCCTGCTTAAGAATTACACAAGGTAAATCTGCACTTGGACAAAGCTGCTGTTTCTTCCTTTTCCAACACCACAGAGTAAAATTAACTTCCTACACGGACAAAAATAAGCCTTTGTACTCTAAACTACACTGCAAATGTTAATATTTAAGTACTTTCAGAGGGTTTTTTAAAAGTATGTAAAAAAGTACATAAAAATTGTACAAACAATAATGCAAGTTAAGCCTGCACATTGAGGGGAGCATAGAAAGACCCCGTACTCGCTTCAGTTATTTTTTTAATGCAACAAACTTTTGAACAGCAAAATGAGGGATGCTGTGGAGGAGCAGCTGTCAGCTGCTGTGATTTATTTTACTAGCACTGACTATGGGCTGTATCTTTTTGACCTAGCTCTACATGGAGGTCAGAGAGTGTCACACACAAACCCTCACTAGAGTGACTAGTGGATTGAACTGAGATACATACGTTAATGTCAGCTCAATGAAAACTACACATGGGCCTGATCACACAGCTATACAGTATGTGACATGGGGACTGGTAGGTCAAATTTTATCATTAGTGTAGGACCTTACTGTGGATCTGGGTTAATCCTGTAGCACCCACCCAGGTCAAGACCTGGCATTCTTCTTGTCCTTCGGAGTCATTACAAGCACTGATCTATTGTAGTAAGCTATATCCTGGCTGTTTTAGTTCCTTGTCTTTGTGAACAGTGATTAGGTGTATTCCAGCACGTATTAGCAAAAAAGAGAAGCACAACAGCTCTGTATCAACAAAATTCCATGTTCAATCACAGAGCTGCATATAGCAGCAGGAGCAGTCTTTGAAACAACGCGGTGAAAATGTTATCAACTAGACAGGGGAGCAGAGCAGAATAAGCTAAAGATTTCAGCTTGACAGTCTGTATTAACACTTCAGTGCTGACCAGAAAATGGACTCATTGGCAGCTCTCTGCATTGACCAATCTGCCAGTTCTGGGGGACAGCTGATGTGTCTCTTCCTAGGCTCCTTTGTGAAAAACAGACATTATTTGTCCCTTCGGATCAATACAATGCACGAGCCGGAGGGGGGCATGGAAACTACTGTTTCTTTAACAAAATGCCTAGTAAATTAAAACCGGTGAACTAGGCTTTGAGCAGAGCGCTGCTGAGAAGTCTGTTGACATTTTTGTTTCCTTGAAAGAGCTTCAGGTCTTGCTGTAGGGAGCAAGCAGAAGAAGTCAGTAATAACTTGTCAAGGAGGAACAGTGAATAACTAATCAAAGTATCTGAGTCAAACTAAGTTGCTAATATATTTAAAAATGTATGTGGCGTTAACATAAACTATATGGGCTGTAAATTAAGATAACAGTCAAACTCACTAATCTGCAAGTCACTAGACCACACACTTTTTAATGTTTGCCAAAAATGTGCATTCTCTCTCCACCACTCAGCTAACAGTTAATAGCAGATGCTGCAGTGAAGTCTCCTATTACTGAGATTACATAATTTTTACAGCACATATTACACTGTGTTTGCTAGGAGAATATCAATGATCATAAATAATGAAAACTAAACTAAGGTGGGCAAAATACATGAAAAGTCCATGTTGTGATGCCAGCTTTGTGCTTGTTCACTTAGGGTGACATTCAGCCCTGTACAGAGGGCCAGCACAAGATTTAAGTGGGGCATAAGCCTGGTGCCACCCTAGTCACAGGGGTTAATTTCACCCTTACGGGTTAATTCACAAAAATGCAGTAATTTGTACTGGTTCTCCCATGCTTCAGCATGAATCAGTGAAGTTCTGGTGTCTGTTCTGCAAGCAGCCATGGCTTTATAACTAGCATGGATGTCATTTTAATTTCATTTTTAAACTACTCTGGGGAGTGTGCTCTTGCCCTTACGCTTAGCACTCAGGGATTTGAACTGGAAACAGTTGCTTTAATGGGACTCACACCCAAGAAACCCTGTGGAGTTAGATGAGCTCTCGCCTAGTTTTGAAACATGGCAAAATGTTTTAGCCTAGTTCTGACGCATTGTGCGAGGTCGCAGACCTGAAGTAATTGAGGCAGTAGTTTAAAACTCAGTCACCTGGTGTAATGAGGCCTTCATCTGCTGATGACCCTAAATATATAGAGAGAGAGAGTGATGAAAAAGAGCATTGTAACCAGGGCAGTACCTGACACACTGATGTGCAAATAAAGAGGGGTTGTGAATTGAAATCCAGATGATTGGGTGTCCAGTACAACTAGCAACTACTGCTGTGCACACCAGTGTTTTTCAAAGCCAAAGTCGGAGATAGGACAAGACTGGCAGATAATTATGAAAATGACAGCTGGGTTTATTAACAGCACTCTATCAGTCTATCTACCAGTCTGGACCCCCTTGTGTAGTGAAAGGATCATCATACAAGAGTGTATATGCACTTGCCCAATGAATGACCGAAGAGCAGAGGCCTGTTCTATAGCATGCTCCTCCCTCCCTCACTCACTTCCCTCAAGTGCCCTTTGTACAGGAGACCTATCCCCATATTTAGCTTCTTGGGAGTCAGGTGGGGCCAGTGAACCATCAGGTAGCTGGGCTTTGGTATACTGAGTTCTAATAAGTCTATGGCCACATAGAAACTGTATGGTTATTATTTATACTGCAAACCATGGTCACGTGACTATTCCCAGAAACAGTGGAGCTAGAACATCCTGCTTCAGGAACACAGAGCCTAATTCCTTGAGAAGCGCCATTAGCAGAATAGGGCCTGACATACAATGAAGCAGATTGAGTCTATCCAGAATGGAGAGCATGGTGCATGTAGGGCTCAGTCCTGGGAGGGGCGGGGGGGAGAGTATTTTGGCTCAGATTCAGCAATGCACTAGCTCAGGGGTTCTCAAACTGAGGGTCGGGACCCCTCAGGGGGTCGCGAGGTTATTACATGGGGGGGGGTCGCAAGCTGTCAACCTCCACCCCAAACCTGCTTTGCCTCCAGCATTTATAATGGTGTTAAATATATTAAAAAGTGTTTTTAATTTATTGGGGGGGGTCGCACTCAGAGGCTTGCTATGTGAAAGGGGTCACCAGTAAAAAAGTTTGAGAGCCACTGCACTAGCTTAACTTTCAGGCATGGAAGCAGTTCCATTGTCTACAGTGGGAATATATTTACGTTAAGCACGTCTGTAAGTACATCACTGGCTCAGGGCCAGAGGACGCTGCATCTTGCAAGATCAAGCCCAACACAGTTGCTCAGAAACACCCATAGTTAGACAAAATTTGTCCTTGAGCATCGGGGGTTTCTAGGAGTTCAAACCCCGCCCCTCCGCTGCTCACACCAGCGGCTACTGCCATTTAATAGACTTAGTAGCAATGCTGCTCCTTAGGGCCACTTAGAACAACAGCAACAGAACTCAGAAACTCCTGATTCAAAAGGCTAGTCCTTCTACCATCTGAGCTCGAGGAAATTCTCATTGAGAGAGGGGGCCTATGACACATAGATGACTAGTTCTGTTCCATCCAGTTCGGGTGATGGTATCCTCAGACTTCTACAGCCAGTAGATTCTGTGCTGTAGGGTCAAGGAAGCTCCCCCAACCCTTGTTATTTCCAGATTAAAATCAGAATGGTGCAGTCCGTTGCCAAGCAACACGTGATGCCCAAGTGAGGTCACGTCTTCCACAGCTAACACGTTCCAGCCTCGGCATCTCTCACACCATGGCATGTGTGCTCAAGATGGCTGCCTGGTGGGCCCAGTGGGTCACACCCCACTTGGTCAAGAATGTTAAAAAATTGGCAGAATATTGCAGCTGAGCACAAGGGAGGAGCAACTCCCTCCCTCCTGCTTCCAAACAAAAAGCTAACACACACACACACACACGCCACCATCCCCATCTCTTCTTTTCCACAAGCACACAGGGCTCGCTCTGGGATGGGCGATGTGCTGCTTCCAGAGGCTGTGGCGCTGGCTTTAATGCCTTGTGAACAAATGCTGCTCCAGAGCTGAGCACTGTGCAGATGGGCTGGGAAAAGGAAGAGGAGCACCATGCCGGAGCCCCACCAGCACCCGCTCTCTGCAGCAGTATCCTCAACCAGTCATCCCACACACACAACACACAAAATCTTCCCCTTGTTTCTACCTGTGAGCCAACGCACACAATTTTTTGGGACAGGGCAGGCAACAGACCAATTTCTTGGGCGGTGTTTGCATTGTGGACCCAAAAAGAATGAAAACTCTGGAGTTATGTCATACTGAAGACAACAGAGATAGGGCTTCACTGCAGCAATAACTTGGCCTCTTACTCAGGCCTCTAGCCTAGCTCTCAGCTGGACACAGATATGGCCACACACAATAACTGTCTCAAGGGTGGTGGTGCTGCTAACCTCGGCTTGCCGGCCCGTCCAGAGGCTACAGACTGAGTATTGCTTTCACGCGGGCTGGGCTCTACCCTCTTGCCAGTGTGGATGCAAGCTAAACCAGGCCAAGCACATCCTCCAGTACCTACCCACCATTTCCTCTCCCCCATGGGTCTAGATAGAAGGCCGAACAAGAAACTCTCTCACAATAAGAACAGGAGTACTTGTGGCACCTTAGAGACTAACAAATTTATTAGAGCATAAATTTGCTATGCTCTAATAAATTTGTTAGTCTCTAAGGTGCCACAAGTACTCCTGTTCTTTTTGCGGATACAGACTAACACGGTTGCTACTCTGAAATCTCTCACAATACTCTGGGAAAGGTTCATGAAGCAGCTCAGTTTATGGCTGCACTAAGGACCATGGGATGTGCCCCCAGAAGTCCTAGCACCTCATATGAGACAGTGCAGCCCCTGTGTGAACTCAGTCAAGCGGACACACTGGCGTACCAAGCACTCAAGTTAACTCAGCAATGAAGCCATAAGCCCAGGAGAGACACTTGCAGCTCACCTCAGCAGGGACTGCAGGAGATAGGCCTGTTTCTGGGTGGCAGTGGCCACACTTTTTTCTAGACAGACAGTAATGTCAGGAAAGGGGATTTATGGGCACAAGCTGGAACTAAAAGGCAGAAAAGCGACAGCCTCCATATGGCCAGGCCTGACTATGGAGATGCCTGTGAAAAACCCAGTGATCAAAGCTAGCCTGAGAGACTGCCGTAAGTACACCTCTACTTGGCTGATGACATCAGCAAACTTGCAGCTATAAAGTGGTGAAGCAAAAGGAAAGAAAGCCGACACGAGCACTGGGTTGTGAGTGTTTTAAAGCCTGATTACCTTGCTGGGTGGTTTCAGGGAGAAGCTGTTCCAGACATCATTTTGGCATTAATGAAGCGATTCCAAAACATCTGCAGGGATGTTTGGAAAACAGAATTCAACAGCTGTTGTGTACACTTCTGCTTTCCCCCACTGGTCTGGCTCTTTGGTCAGGAAATGCGTGTGAATGCTTACAGCTTTCATCAGCAGCAGGTATTAAACTGGAAAAGCTGCTCAGCATTGTCCTCATCCCTTTTAAACCAGGGCGCTCGAGCAAGCAAAACAATTAGTCAGTTAGGCCTCATGAGACAGGGGTGTGTGTGTGAATGTGTGTGAAAGCGTGCAAGAATGAGGGATATTCCATTCTGTTTGAAACCATATCCTGGCTCTCTACAACTGCAGTGTAGCCCATTGTTCCTGGAGGTCAAATATTCAGCCATTTGAGTGACAGGATCTTTACCAGCATCTTTTTCATCAGTGAGCAAAGTCGTGTGCCCTCTTGGCTGTCATATCTGTGTGCCAATTGCTTAAATATTGGTTCAGATGGGCAGGTTTTAATCTGGATATGCAGAGCGAAGCAATGCTGTGGGGGAATGTTTAATTGGCTCCCAGCAGAGAAACAAGAGCTGCGCTGGTGTGTGGGTTTTTTCCTTCTAGAAGTGTTACCATTTTCACATTCTATTAATGTCCTCTGGTAGTTTCCATACAGCAGCAGTGCATTACAGTAGAGTTTGTTTCCCTCCGAAAGTGAATACAAATGAAGGTCATTTACTTGTACAGTTAGCTGGTTTGGCAAACTTAGTAAATGTGTAGTTTTGAACCATATTGTTGATTGGTGTATGGCCACAAAGATTTCCAATATTTCTTTTATTACTGGATGGGAGGATGGGGGGATTTTTATTTTTTGTTTCCTCACCACCCTGAGTGTTACAGCAAAGAAGTTCAATATTAAATGCAGTCAAGTTTTAGCCCGCAAATCTGCTGTGGTCTCTCTCATTCATTGCCTTACTGGGTGATTTTTAAGGGCTGCTCCGGCTCCCATTGCCATCAATGATTGAAGGGGATCAGGCCCCCAAAGTCAGCATTAGCTAATTAAAATAAGAATGGCACTGGCTTGCTTTGCAGCTTGCACCTGTTATTCAAATGGCCTCTGACTGTAGCCAGAGGGCAAACCTGCCTTTTTTACAAAACTAGGTGGCGGCCTGATGTGTTCTCTTACCACTACCTTTGGGTTCCTTGACTAAAGGACAGCGATGTCTGTGAGGATGAGGCAGTCTACTGATCCATCAGCATATTCAAACCCACATGGAGAAGCTGGAATGACAGACATGTGCCTGTGAGGGGAACAGTGGACGTGCAAAGGGTTTTTAACATTGGGCTTATGCCCTTTCTTGTTTTTTTTTATGATGTGGAAAGAAGGCCAAAGAGGGTCTCTCTCCAACAACAGTCTGTTGGGTTTTTCTGATCAGGAATATTAAGGCTGCTCTTCCCTGGGTGTGCCTTCAGTGAAGCGTTAACTCAAGTTGTCTCCACTCCAGTTAGCCTAGCTCAGGGATCTCAAACTCAAATCACCACCAGGGCCACATGAGGACTAGTACATTGGCCCGAGGGCCGCATCACTGAAACCTTTTCATACAACGATACAAAAGTATAGTCAAAAATGAAAAAAATGAAGAGTAATATAGTACGCTATTAAAAGTCAATGTATTAACTTTTTAAAAACTGCAATGCGAAGAGGGGTTTTAATAAAATATAAACACCTGTAACTATTCCTTGTGTGGTCAGTAACACTGATGATGGTCTACACCAGGGGTCTCAAACACGCAGCCCGCGGGAGGCGCTGACTCTCTCCTGCACTGCGTAACCCTTTCCACTCTCCCGGTCACAGCACAAAGTTGAGAGGGAAACTGAGGCTCGCCTAGGAATTATAAAAATGTTACAGAAAATTTCCACTTCGTCACAGACACTGTCCAGTGTCCCAATGGAGAGATCCCTGGATGATGCGGGGGAACTTCTGGGTGCCCAGCACCCCTAACAGAGAGATCCCTGGGTGATGGGGGATGGTACCCGGTGCCCCTAACTGTCTATCACAGGGGTCTCAAACACTCGGCCCCGCTGCTACCCTACCTCTTCCCACCCCTTCCCTGCCCACATTCCAACCCCTTCCCCAAAGTCCCCGCCCGAACCCCTTCCCCAAATCCCCGCCCCTGCCCTGCCTCTTCTCCACCTCCTCCCCTGAGCACGCAGCATCCCCGCTCCTCCCCCCTCCCTCCCTCCTGGAAAGCCCTAAGCGCTGCCAGACAGCTGTTTGGTGGCAGGAAGCACTGGGAGGTAGGCGGAGGAGCGGGGACGCGAGTGCTGGGGGCGGGGGAGGCAGAGTAAGTGGGGGAGAGAGGGGACCTTGGCTGCCAGCAGAGTCGGTGCCTATGGCGGGCTGCAGGAAATAACTCTGCGGGCCGCATGCAGCCCGCAGGCCATGTGTTTGAGACCTCTGCTTTAGTCTGTAAACTTCTCCTCCCCCTCTGACCCACAGCAGGCCAGCCAGCTTGAGTGCAAAGCACCACCACACTTCAGCTGAGGGTTTGTGTGTGTGGACGGAATTTGCATTAGCAAGAATCAATGAGTGAACTTTGCAGTCAAGATTAGCCCTCCCAAGTTTTAATGGAGTGCTCGAGGAGTGCATATCCTGAGCTCTCCAACTTCCTTGAAGGGTGCTGATGTTTGCTTTGTAACAAGCCATCCTGTCTCCCAACTGTAATTTGACAGCAGAATGAAAATAGGTGTTAACAAAACCAAAACAAACTATTTTTGAAAGAGTGTGACTAAAAATCCCTGCCCCTCTGAGTTGCTCAGCATTCAGGCGCATATGCTGTCATGATTTAACTAGTGCTCTAGTCACTACAGATTTTCCCAGGGTTGGCAAACCTGATTTTTTAATTTAAAAACGAACAAAAAGCCCAACCCCCCTTCCCCACAAACAATCTCTCTGGCCTTTGTAAAGAAGCAAAAAAGGCTGCAAGCCCAATTCCCACCTCACCCCGCTTTTTTGTAGTAACAGGTCATCTTTTAAAGCACTTTAGTAAAAACTTTGGGAACCACTGTTTTAAAGTGACCCGCCAATTACATTTTGGCTTCTTGGTGACCCATCTCACATCCAAATTCATAGGGGCAGCCCCCCCACCAAACTCATAGACCAGCATCCGTCTCCTCTGCTGCTGGCACCTCTTCCGCCTCACCCCACCAAGGGACACCCACCACCCGTAGTAGCACTGTCCACCCTTGCAACCCTAACCCCAGCCTTGTGCAGAAGGGAAGTCCCTGGGGAGGGGAGCTGGCGAGCGAGCCCACCCTGCCATCACCCAATAGTGGTAGCTCCTGACCTGTGGGGCTGAACCCAGCTTCTCCTCTGGGCATTGTGACTTGGTGCACAGGGGTCGCAGTGCCACTCAGGTTTGGTTTGCCAACTCCTCCATTGTGGAGGGGTGGCCAGGCCAAACCTGAATGGCGCTGGGCTCTCATGTTCTAGGTGGCAACACCTGGAGAGGGGAGCTGGGCCCAGCCGAGTGGGACAAGAACTGCTGCTGTGGGGTGAGTGCAGGGAAGGCTCACTCTCCAACCACCCCCCAAGCAGGGGACTCCCCTCGACACCTGGCCCTCAGCCCCCCTGTTGTGGGAAGACCGACCGTATGGGACGCACCGCTTTAAAATACTTTTATGCAAGAAGCAAAGTACTCTAACACCTGCTTTCCTGCTCAAAGAACAAACAAACGTATGGCAACACACTAAACAGAAGTCACAGCACTAAAGTCACATGCGCAGCGCTCTGATTCATTCACACTGCTTTTTAGGACATGCCCTCTCTCTCCCCCACCTGCATGTAGTCTGCTTAGATTGTAAACTCTTCCAAGCAGCAACCTTACCCTCTCGCTTACTGTCTGCAAAATGCCTGGCACGCACTTGGGTGCCAGCTCAATTATTATTAATAATAAACAGTATTCATAGTAAAACTTGAAGACAATTGCTGTTAACGCTCGCGCCTTAGTGAACCCTAGTCCTTGCATTGCCATTTCTCACACAGGGTGTTAGTCCAGAGGTGCTACTGTTAAGAAACTAAATAAAAAAAAATTTAAGCTGAAATGGTAAAAAAAATGTTCAAAAGTGATGTAAATATCAACTCTGTCAGTTAAGTCTCGCTGCTCACTGCCAAGTCCTTCAGTCCTCAAACTGCTCCACTGCAAGGCTGTCGGTGTTAAATATTCACATCCTGGAGCCAAATATTTGCTGGAGCAGCTGTTAAGGCTGTCGTTTCTCAGTGCCTCATACCAGACCAAAATGGAATCAAAGTCTACACCCTCAGCTTCATGCTCAACCTCAGACAGGAGCATGAAAACAGTATAGCTTAATATCAAAGGGGTAGCCGTGTTAGTCTGGATCTGTAAAAGCAGCAAAGAGTCCTGTGGCACCTTATAGACTAACAGACGTATTGGAGCATGAGCTTTCGTGGGTGAATACCCACTGCTTCGGATGTATGTAGTCATATATGTAGTATAACTTAGAAAGGTCCAGTTTTGGACTGCTAAGAAGATTTCAGAAACAAAAATCCCGGTCCCTGATATCCATTTCTACTGTATCTTACCATCCTAGAACCTTGTCTTCGCATAGACTTTTAGCCAGATACCATCTTCTCCCTTATCTCCTCTTTGCACTAAAAAATGGTGGGAGTCTCGAATGAAAACCTACAAGATTTCCAGGAGGTGCTGGGTTCCATAATGCTACACAGTCAACAGAAATAAAGGCGTTACAACCGAATGTAACACAAGAACGTCAGGTAAAATTTCCAAGGGCACCTAAGTGACATAGCAGCCTACGGGTACATCTACACCAGCGTTTCTCAATTGCAGTCACCTTGGCTGCATGCGGCTACCAGGGGGTTTTCCTGTGACCATGACAGCCTCCTCAGCAGAGATGGGTGAGGGGGTAAAGCAGCAGCCCCTTCCTGCAGTGCCCAGGGGCTGCAGGGGCAGACTTAAGGCGCAGGGTGAGCCTGCAGTGCAAGGCCACGGAAGGGCACTCGGGGCAATGGGGGGAAGGGGAAAGCAGCAGGGCCCAGGGGGCAATGGGAGGCCGGGGGCAGGCAGCAGGGGCCAGGGGCACCAAAATACAACTGTACATTATTTTTATTAATGAGTCTGGAGGAAAAAAAGCAACCCTATCTAAATGAATGACAATGATGTGGACATGTAGAAGGGCATATTTATTTGTTTTTCCTAAAGCTCATTAAGTATTTTAGGAAAATTTGTCAGAGCGGCCACCAGCAAGAATTGGTGACCACACTCTGAGGCCACCAAAAATTTTGTTGTGAGAAGAACCCCTGGTCAATGCTATAGCGTTACAGATATGCCACTGCAGAACTGTAGCATAGACGCTTCCTTTGTTTACGGAAGGGATTGGTCCGTCAATGTAGTTAATCTACCTCTCCGAGTGGTGGTAGCCAGGTCTTCAGTCAAGCTACCTGTGTCTACACCAGGAGTTAGGTAGCCCTGATTATGTTGCACAGTGTACTACATTTTTGACAGCCCTGAGCGACATAGCTAGGTCAATCCAGGGTATACCAGGCTTGAGAGTCATTGAAAGTAAGCAGGATTTAGGGCCAGATTTTTAAAGAGACTTCGGCACCCAAAGATGTAAACAGGCGTCTAGTGGGATTTTTCTAAGGGTATGTCTACACTTACCTCCGGGTCCGACGGCAGGCAATCGGTGTTCTGGGATCGATTTATCGCGTCTTGTCTAGACGCGATAAATCGATCCCGAATCGATCCCGGAAGTGCTCGCCGTCGACGCCGGTACTCCAGCTCAGCGAGAGGAGTACGCGGCATCGACGGGGGAGCCTGCCTGCAGCGTCTGGACCCGCGGTAAGTTCGGACTAAGGTACTTCGAATTCAGCTACGTTAATAACGTAGCTGAATTTGCGTACCTTAGTCCGAAGTGGGGGGGTAGTGTGGACCAGGCCAAAGAAGTGCCTAGGCACCTAGGTTTCCATTGAGTTCAGGGGGAGTTAGGCACCTAGACTTAAGCCCTAAGGCCCAGATTTTTAAAGTTATTTAGGCATTTCTGCGCTCAGTGTTGCAATGCTGAACTGATTTAGGAGCCCAAAGCTCATTTTCAAAAGTGATTTAAGCACTTAGGAGCCTACATGGGAAACACCTCTAAAAATGTGGGCACATCTGCCTTAGGGCTGGTCTACATTTCAAACTTCTACCAACATAGCTGTCTCAGTGAAAGAAGTGCATCCCCTGGTAACATAGCTATGCCAGCAAAACCCCCAGCATAGGGCAGATCTACACTACAACCTTAAGTCGATATAACTTATGTCAAGGGTGTGAAAAAGCCCTTCCCCAGCGACGCAAGTTTCGCGCGGTCCACAGCTTCCGCTTCTCACCAAGGTGAAGTAATTATGCCGATGGGAGAGTGCTTGCCCATCGGCATAGCCGATGTAGCGCTGTAATGTAGACCTGTCCATGGACACAGCTATGCTGACAGAAGAGGACTGTCAGCATAGTTCTGTAGGGTAGACCCAGCCTAAGGCCAAGTCTACGTTACAGACCTATATCGGCATAGGCACCAACTTACTCAGATCCCAGGGGGTGCTCAACCCCCTGCTCTGCCCCAGGCCCCTGCCCCCAACCCACCCCTTCCTCCAAGCCCCCACCCCACCCCGCTTCTTCCTGCCCCTCCCCCCACCTCCTCTTGCCCCTGCTCCTCCCCTTCCACCCCAGCACTTCCTGCATGCCACAGAACAGCTGATGGTGGCAGGTGGGAGGTACTGGGAGGGAGGGGAAGGAGCTGATCAGCGGGGCTGCCAGTGGGTTCTGAGCACCCACTATTTTTTTGCACCCACATAGTTGGCACCTATGTTTATCTGTATAGGTACATCGCTCAGGGGTGTGAAAAATCCCCACCCTGAGTGACGTAGTTATACCAACCTACCCCTCCCCCCGTGTAGACAATGCTATGCTGAGGGAGGAGGGCTTTTCCTGTCAACATAGCTACTGCCTCTCGAGGAGGTGGATTAACTACGCCGATGGGAGATGCTCTCCTGCCGGGGTAGTAGCGTCTTCACTAAAGGCTATATCGATACAGCTGCGCCACTGTATATGAAGATAAGCTCCTAGTAACTTTGGCACCTTTGGAAATGTGGGGTGTAGTATTTGAATGATCAGCCCCATAAAGTTGTCTGCTCTGTGGGTTTCTGTTGGGGTTTTTCTGAGTGCTGCTGAGTTGCAATCCAATTGATTGAGGTTTCCATTTTATTATATAGACAGATTACCCCTGATGTCAAGCAGCTTTTTCCTCCAAGTTCCAAAAAGTTAATTTATGCACAATAGGCTATTTATCTGATTAAATGTTCTTTTGCCACAAGTTAACATATACATCATGTGGTGCTACTGACTGGCAAACCGCAGTCCTGAAATTGATCTACAAATGGATCTTGAATGGTGGGTGTTGCTTCCCACTGTCAGTTGAATGGGAACAGTTCATTAGACTCGAACAAAGCTGTTGAGCTAACTATTCTTCCCTCTGTTATTCAGGCCTGGGTGACACTAAAAAGTTATGTCAACCCAGCTACTTCGCTCAGGGGTGTAAAAAATCCATCCCCCTGAGCAATGTCGTTAAGCTGACCTAACCCCCAGTGTAGACAGCGCTAGGTCGATGGAAAAATTCTTCTGGCAACCTAGCTATCCACCTCTCTGGGAGATGGATTAACTACGCCGACCAGAGAACCCCTCCCGCCTGCATGGGCAGCGTCTACGCCAGGGCCGGCTCCAGCTTTTTTGCCGCCCAAAGCGGCAAAGAAGAAAAAAAAAAGCCATGATTGGCGGCACTTGGGTGGCAGCTCTCCCGCGCCGATTCATTCTTCGGCGGCAATTCGGCGGCCAGTCCTTCCCTCCGAGAGGGACCGAGGGACCTGCCGCCGAATTGCCGCCGAAGACCGGGACGTGCCGCCCCTTTGCATTGGCCGCCCCAAGCACCTGCTTCCTGCGCTGGTGCCTGGAGCCGGCTCTGGTCTACGCTGAAGTACTACGGCAGCACAGTGGCAGTGCTGCAGTTGTGCTGCTGTAGCACTTCAAGTGTAGACAAGCCCTCAGTGTGGATAACAGCAGCCACCTGCACATTTTTTATGGGAGGAAGGCGACTGGAGGAAAAGGAATTTTTTAAAAAAATATATTGGATTTATAATTGGGGCTGAAAAAAAACCCTTGCTAATCTTGAAAGGGAGCTACCTCCAAGCAAATTAATTTAGTATTTTAGCCAGAAAAAAATTAACATGAGCCTACTTTTCTATTAATTTAGATACAAAAACCAATATCTGAATGCAGCTGATAGGACAAGCTGAAGGGCAGCTTGATACCAAACTGCACCATCATTGCAGGTCATTAGGCCTGAATCCTAATCTCTCTGAATATCGTGTACATATGCCATTAAAAAATCGTGTACAATGAATATAAAATACTATATATACATAATGAAGGTCGCTATTTTACTTTAAAATATAGAGTCTAATTCTGACTTTATACTACATTTACACCTTTAAAACTCCATTGACTTCAACAGAGTTGCTTCTGAACTGCACTGGTGCAAGTGAGAGACGAACCAAATGTGCAGAACAATACACAAACTGTCTAGAGTCTTGAATCAATAGGAGTCATTCTCTCAGAGTAAATATTGAGGGAATTAGCAGCTGCTTAAGACAATATTTACCTTTAGGGTAATAAATCTTATTAGTGACTTCAAAATAAATCAGCATCCTCAATTACATCCTGTAAATTGTTGGCCAGACTCAACCCAGGCATAAGTGGGCACAATTCCATTGATGTCAGTGGCGTTTGTTGCCCAGCTGAATTTGGCTCTGTGTCTAACAGTCTCAAACACTTCACTAGCTCCTTCCCTCAGATCTCAAAGCACTTGACAAACTTTAATGAATTAAGCCTTCTAACATCTTGGGAGACTGATAAGCATTTTCATCTCTGTTTTATGGATGGGAAAGAACAGGTCCAGGGAGGTGAAGTGATTTGCCTAAAGTCACAGAGCCAGGTATGGAAGACATATTTCCTTATTCCCATTGCAGTGTTTTGAAGATGACTAACAAAGGAAAAATAATTGGGGTTGTGCTCTTACATGTTTCTGCATTAATTATATTGAAGAGGCTGAAAGGTTGGTTGGTTGGTTTTTTATTTATTTATTTATTTTTCTACTTGATTTTTACCTTAGAGATATCAAGTCTTTACTTCCTTAGGTTTGCTGAAGATTTCCTTGGCGCTCAGAGAGAAGGAGTGAGTTTTAAGGAGTGAGGCTTTTTATTCCCACTCTTTGTTGGGCATCTGGATTAAATAGGAATTAAAAAAAAAACAGAGCTTTAAGTCTGAATAAAATAAACCAACCATTTGACTTAACCAAACTTCACTTTCTTTGCCTTCTGATGTCATAATCCTACTAGTATTCCAGGCACCCGTGAAAAATGAGGTAGAAAAAACTTGATGTAAAAAAAATGAGATTTTTATTTAAACAAACAGCTTTCCTTACAGACCTTCCTTCATTACACACCCTAAAGAAGCACAAAAAGGGCGGGGGCAGGGGAGGGAACCACAACCCCTTTTCCTTTTGAAGGTCACCTTTAACCACTGGATCATGAACTTTAGAAGGCAACATCCTAAAAGTTGCTGTTAGGAATGTTGTCTGCACATTGGAAAACATAATCAAGAAGTCCCAGGGGAGAGGGCAAATACTAAAAGTAAATAAAACTAACCAATGCTCCTGGCCAGTCCAGCACAATCCTGCAGGCATTGTCTCTTGGCTATTTGCCAGCTGTGTGCTAGTACGGCCAGGATTTTTTTTGTAAATGAAAATGAGGGCGTAGCCGGGGACAGCCTGCGACACCCCTAGTAAGTTTTCTGCCATTGCAAGTGAAACATTTGCCTTCTCGCTGTTAGTTTTTGGCTAATACTAGTTGGAAAATCTTGACAATAAAAAGTCTAATGTTAGTGTATTGAATGTCTGCACATACTTTTACAATGCAAAAAGCAACAGAGGGTCCTGTGGCACCTTTAAGACTAACAGAAGTATTGGGAGCATAAGCTTTCGTGGGTAAGAACCTCACTTCTTCAACCTCACTTCTTGAATTTGAAGAAGTGAGGTTCTTACCCACGAAAGCTTATGCTCCCAATACTTCTGTTAGTCTTAAAGGTGCCACAGGACCCTCTGTTGCTTTTTACAGATTCAGACTAACACGGCTACCCCTCTGATACTTTTACAATGCAGTGTAACCTGTATAGGACACCACCCTTTTTAGGCAGCTTCTTCATGTCCCCAAACCAGGACACATTGCTGCTGTCACATATAAAGGCCACTTCTCGTAAGCTATAAGCGTTGGTCAGTGACTTGAATTGCTGTTTAGGATAGGGTTCACTGTCTATTATTAACCTGAATAAAACACCACCAACCAATACCTCTGCCCCATGTGTTTATTTTAGGGTTAGCTAATGGAGCAACTACATGTAGGGGATACATATGGCAGCAGCTCCCCTCAGCTGAGCTGCAATGCTTCCAGCTCTAACTCCCTTGCTTACTAAGGAGGGCGAGCTGGAAAGTTTTATGTAATGCAGAACAGACAAGCGTCCAAAGGCCCCTGTGGGAGCGAGTGGTTGGGTAACACAGGAAAACAAGAGGCATAGAAGGAAATAAACGATGCCCAGTGTGGAGGCGGGGGAGAGGGACATGAGGGGGTTGCATGCCCCTGAGCACCACTAACAAGCAACATGAAAAAAAGCCCAGGATCAGTGTGTGGGAGATTTTTCTGGATATAAAGAACAAATTGAGCCAGTCAAACATGCTAGCTTTTTTGTGATCAAATTACAAGATCTGTGGGTGCAGGGAAGGCAGTGGATGTACATTAACACCTCACTAATCCAGGCTGTGGTAAACCTGTGCTGAAAGCAGCTTTCCAGGTTTGCACTTTCCTTTAACATAGTCAACAGAGTTCTATGGCTTGTCTAGGAGCACGGACAGTTCACATGCCTCCATGCTCTCTGCAGGCCAACGGAAGAGTGATATGTCACCCCAACCCTGCCCTGGCACGGGTTAAAACCCTGAGATGAGGTTACTTATGTTACTGCTGCTGAGCTGGCGGGATCAGGCTTTTTATAGGAATAGAAAAGTAGCTGGTAGAGAGGTCTTCAGAAAGGCCATCTCTGGGGTCTCACTTGTCTCCTTAAGAGCTGCTGCTTTGGAGGCAGTCATTGCCTTTCTGTCCAGCCATGGAGGGTGTATATTATATTAATTATTAATTATCGCCTTCCTCTGAAGTATCAGGGATCTGCACAGCTGGAGATGGGACACTGCACAGGGTTCTAAGGTGACACTGACCTGTCTCTCTCTCAGGTGGCAGGCTGGTTCTTGCTCACATGCTCAGGGTCTAACTCAGTGGTTCCCAAACTGGGGTTTGTGAACCCCTGGGGGGTTCACAAAATGTTACAGGGGGTTCTGGACTTCCAAGAGCTAAGCAGATCAAAGCAAGCATAACTATCATACTGAGGAGATTTAAACTTCAAGATTCCGTATAAGAAATGGAAAGGGAAGTGGATATTTTTTGCTGTTTTTAAAATTAAATAGGCAGCTAGTATCATTTTTAAAATTATTATGAAGACCAAGTTTAAGCTTTGTTGTAACGTGTGTTGTTTGCCTGGACTGCTCAAGACCTGAATGCTTGAGTAGGAGGAACTTTTTGATTTGGCTTCTTAAATATCTTCATGCTGTTTCACATCTGATACTCCTTGATGAAACATAGGAGCCTTGTCTTATAATAGGCTTATTCAAAGAGATACAAGCTACGAAAGTGAGATCTCAGAAGAGTGTTGCCGTTTTCATAATGTAATAAAAATACTGTAATGATAAATAATAATAAATAATAAATAGTGTGTAATAAGCATGTCATAAAAACAAACTGTATATTTCCAAGATCACTGCTTTTATAATTTATACTCAGGTAAAGGAGAAAATCCCTGGAAATAGTCATTTTTAGGAAGGGGTTCGTGAGACTTGACATTTTAGTGAAAGGGGTTCACAAGTTGTTAAAGTTTGGGAACCACTAGTCTAACTGATCACCATATGTGAGGGTCGGGAAGGAATTCTCCTCCCTCACCCCCGGATCAGATTGGCAGTGACCTTGGGGGGGGAGGGGGAGTTTGGCATCCTCTGTACTGTGTGGGGGCGGGTCACATGGCTGGATTATCTGGGTATTTCTCAATCATTTCTCTGCCATACTGGGGGCCTCAGGCACTGGTGGCCCTCAGTCCCTCCTAACAGTCTAGGTTCCTGGGGGCTGTAATACTTTGGTTTCGTTTTGGTTGCTGGGTTTGTTGTGTGGATGCTGGTGGCCTGTGATGTACAGGAGGTCAGACTATATGATCTGGTGGCCCCTTCGGGCCTTAAATTCTACAACTCTATTTTAAAGATGGCTGCCACCTCTTGACCGAGGGGAAGGAACTTAACCCATTTGTGCCACCTCTTCTTCCTCTCTTAACAAAGGTTGGGAGGGCTCAGGACTGTGGATGTCCTTTCCCTTCTGCATGGAGGAAGTGGTGGCTAGTTTTACTTGACTCCCACAGCTGGTCTGAAAGCCCTGGGGGTCCCAGATGCTGGTGGCTCCCTTAAGAGCTGCTGTTGAAGGGGAGGAGGGACAATGGAGGCTGCCTTTCTAATGGCCTCTCTCACTCCTGATAGCCTCACAGTGGCTGCTGAGTTCCTCAACAGCTTCAGGGAGAATCCGCTCCCGCCTCTTTCAGCACCACAATGCCAGAGAAGGAAGAGCACAGTAAGTTGCCTGGGTCAGGGCTGCAGCCATTCCTGGGATCAGGGATGACATGGCATTCTCCCAAATGGCATTACCTCCACTAGCCTTGAGCCAAATCACAGACCTTACTAGCCTGCAATGTGGCTCCCCTGGAAGTGTGCATTAATGAGTCTCTGCTGTAGTATAGGCAGACATTTGATACAGTGCCTCACACAATTGTATTTGAACAATGATTTCCATTTGCCTTGGGCAGAAGCACTGTCACATGGATTGAAAACAGACTGAAGAATTGCAAACAGCAGTCATTGACCAGCAGCACCATGCCAAATTGTGTGAGGGTGGACAGTTAGCACAGTGACAGGTGGTAGGCCTGGTTTTATTAGGCACGGAACTGTAGTGATCTAGAGGAAGGGTTAAACAGCACATTCATTCAATTGGCAAGTGATACTAAACAGAGAAGTGTTGCAATTCCCATTGAGGACAGAGAAATAATACAAAGGGACCTACAGAGAAGTGAGAAATCTGAGCCAGAAATAATGAGATTCAGCTTGGAAAAATACAAGTGAATACATATGGGGAGTAATATTTAATAACAAATATTCAGTGGGAGGAAGATACTTGGAAAGCAGGAATTCTGAAAAAGAACTAAAGACTTGTCTACACTTAAAACTTAGGTCAACATAGCTACAGCATAAAAATTCACATCCTGAGCCACATAACTATGCCAACCTAACCCCTGGCAGTTGACAAAGAATGCTTCCATGAACATAGCTACCATCGCTCAGGGAGGTTCTTACAGAGACAGAAAACCCCCTTCTATCAGTGCAGGCTGTGTCTACACTATGGGATTATGCTGGTATAGCTACAGTGCTGCAGCTATAGTCTCTGTAGTGTAGACATGGCCTGAGAGTGAACAGCAAATTGGATATTTTGAGAGGTACAGTGGTGCTGTGGTTAAAGTACATGGCTGGGAGTTGAGATCCGGCTTATTCCAGACTCTGCAACAGACTTCTTGCAGAAACCTTAAGCAACATACCTAATCTCTTTGAGCCTCAGTTTCCCATAAAACATGGAGATGCCTCGTAAAAACGCCATAGCTGTATATAATATAGGCTTAAAATGGGGCATAAATTCTTATTCTCCAAAAGTAAGTGGCTAATCAATGTGAAATTTCACACAGGTTTAGTTTTTATGTCTTTTGAATTTTCTCTGTAGTTTGTTTGATTTCTCAGGATTTATTTTTAATAGCTAGTCTGCGTTGGGCTCTGGCTGAAATTTGTTCTTGGCAGGCCCACTTTTCACTGTTGTCTGATCTCTCTTAAAAAGTGTTCTGTATCTATGCAAAACTTCATAGAGGGGCAACCAGATTTGGGCAAATGGGGAGGTTCTCTTTTATATTGGATTTTAGGATAATTTTTAGCTGTTATTCACATTATAACTGAAAGTTTATATGCTCTACATCTGATTAATCGAGGCTGTTTGCTTGCAAGCCTGATTGGTTGACTGGTGGCAGAGGTACTGGGCACATGCCAGTCCAACTGATGTGTGAAGAGCTATATTTTTCTGTCAGATTTTATTCCAACAGGAAGGATTTATGTGTAGCTATTGATGGATAAAATGATTCCTAGCCCCATCCTCCCACTCTCAGTGAAAATGCTACCAATAATTAAACCTTTAAAACTTTTAGGAAATTAACACACACATACACACTAACCCTTTGTTGTGAAGCAGATAGTGTTGGTGTACACACGCATACCTGACACAAGTCCCAGAAGCAAAGAAATTAAAAGTTGAGTCACCTAACAGTACATACACTCCACCACAGGCCCACACCTGACCATACCACAACTGCCGTACATCACAGGTCATGCACTACAGCTGTAACTCAGCTCCCTGGTACCCCATTTAACTGTCCTGCACACACCCTTTACCAAAGTACCCGCTCTCAACACAGTCACTACACCAAATAGTCACAACTGCTAGGGTTGGCAAACAATCTAGTGAAGCAGTATGTGCATAAAGGCAAAAGGGGGACAGAGTTAAGGTTGTGATGTGTGTCTGTGGTGTACAGTAGTTGTGATATGGTCAAGGGTTGGAGTAGAGAATGTGTTCTGTTAGGTGGCATAACTCTTAATTTCTTTATGTTTGTGGCTTTGTGTCAGGTGCATGTGCCGAAACAATAACTGCTTCACAATTAAGCTTTGTATGTATTAATAGTTTTTATCTATACCATTGGGTATTATAGGATCACTTCATTAATTCTTGCAAAATGCTTTAAGATTCTTCAAAAGACTATGCCAAAGTACTACTCTATGGATTTGCAATGGTATATAGCAGTTCAAACAGCCAGAATGAGTCTAGACTGCATAGAAAGAGGCATTATGCCATGGAACAAGCAACAGTTCCTTCCTGCATATCACTGGTGAGGCCACATCTAGAATACGGTTTGCACTACCTGGTATCTCTGCACCCCCAGAAAGAGGCCATGTCACAGAGAATTTTATAGAAAAGCAACATAAATAAGTAACAATTTATTTACAAAGAAAAGATTAAAAGAATTATTTCAGTGGTATCTCTGGTAACTCTGACTAAGCGAGGACATAAATCTAAAGGGTGTAAATATAAAAGAAAGAGGAATTATTTAGGGCGGTCTGAAAAGGTGAAACTGAGTAATGAGATCAAACTGAGGAAACAAAGATGTAGGCTGCCTTTCAGAGAACATTTCCTGAATGGTGAGTCATTTAAAACTAGACCAAACCAAATGCTTCAGGATACACTGTAGGGAGCAATCCTGCACTGGCAGGAGGGACGAGATGACCTAATAGTCTTTACCATCTCTTGATTTTTTTTTGAGTCTGTGTGGCTGCTTATGTATTTACATGCTATACAGTTGGTCTAGAATAGCTGTTGTATTTAAAACCTAATCCTTTATCCTTTCTCAACACAAAAAAGAAAAACTAGACATCAATCTGCAACATTTGAAGTTAAGGACTGATGTTTCAGCCTTAAGTCAAGCCATTGGGCCCACTTCATCTTTACCATGGGCCCAATTCAACCCAATAAGTCTTCCATTGACTTCAGTGGGAATTGGACTGGGGCTTTGTAGCAGGTCAATATGATATCCAGCTGGCCTTCTGGTCAGGCAATGGCTCCACAGTTCTCTTCAGTCTGTTCTGGAGGGGGTGGCCCTGACGAGTCATTGGCAGGCCTCAGTCCCTCCTATGTGTCCCTTCTTCTCCCATTGGAGGAGGAGGAGGATCAGGGTAGTGGGACCTGACCCAAGGCCCTGAAGGGTTGTTGCAGTGTCCAGACCATTTGTTGGTCCACCCCAATTTACATCCCCACAGTTCACTTCCTACCAGTCTACTGCTCCTCCATTTAGGGCAAGGTCATAGTATTAGAGGTATCAGTTTAGTCTGCCAGGGAGACAGTGCCCCATTCTCCAAGGCCTCTCATGGCTCCCAACTCCAAAAGGTCCAGAGTGGGTATGGATCACTGCTTCTCGAGGGCCCTTAGTAATGTTGTAATCACCTATCCCACAGCTCCAAGCATCAGCCTCACTTCCTGGTGCAGCCTGTATCTCCTGCATCTGTGCTACCAGAGCCCTTTTAAACTTTCCCTCCAGCTGGAGCATGCCCTGCAGCTGTTGGGAGACACAGGGCCTCAGCTAGCCCAGAATTGCTCAATACCTTGTTGTGATCAAGGGTATGTCTACACTACAGGATTAATCCGAATTTAGATAATTCGAATTTGGGAAACAGGTTGTATAAATTCGATTGTGCACGGCCACACTAAGCACATTAATTCGGTTTTTAACCACATTAATTCGGTGGTGTGCGGCCACACTACCCCATTTATTTCAATCACATTAATTCGGTGGTGTGCGGCCACACTAACCCTAATTCGAATTAACAAAATCGATTTTGACGCTACTCCGTTCGTCGAGGTGGAGTACAGAAATCGATTTAAAGCGCCCTTTAATTCGAATTAACTGGCTCTGTAGTGTGGACGGGTGAAGGGTTAATTCGGATTAACGCAGCTAAATCCGAATTAAAGTCGTAGTGTAGACCAGGCCTTAGTGTGGAGTCTGTCAACCCCATCACAGGCCTATAAGAGGGAAAGACAGAAGGTTAGTCTCTGTTGGGTTTTGTCACACTCTTCAGTGTGAATATTGTATGTGGTGCTTGGCTTTTTAGCTGTAAAGGGAGCAACATGGCTAAAACCACACACAAAGCTGAGACATTTTACCCCTTTTAGATATTTAAGGATAGGGGTGTTAGCTAAATACAGTAGTGTGTTTGTGAATTATACACACACACATACACACACAAATTCTTGGACATTTGTCACATCAATATCTGGTAGCTACTATAATCCTCTAAATTCTTTCAAGTTACAATGTTGAAAATAGGGCTCTTCTTTCTGAGCTGTACTAAAAACACCCCACAGATTCTGACTACATAAATATCTTATACTCTCTAAATAAGTAAACAAACCCAGCTTAGCACTAAAGAACAGTTGGCTCCCTTATCTTTCCAACTTCAGTAAAAAGTGTAATAATTTGTGCTCTCACTCCTCATTCTGAAAGCAATTTACATCTGCTTTGCTCTCACTTCTTAACTGCAAGAAAAGATCTAATTTACACATCAGAAAAATTACTGAAATATTGATCGGTCTGTATGTCGTTGTTCTGGGTAGAGTCAGTAAAAAATAAGGGGCTTTTTTTCTGGAGAAAATTGTGATAAAAACAAAACAAAATATGTTTGTCTAACATTTCCATGAAACATTTTGATTTTTTTCAGCTGTAATTTGAATACCAAAAATTTTTTTGGCCAAAAACTGAAATAATTTATTTTTAATGAAGAATTAAAAATTTCCACAGAAAGCAGATATTTTTATGACATTTTTGTTTAGTCAGAACCCCAATTTTCCATTGAAAAAGTCATGATGGAAAATTTTCAGCCAGCCTTACTTCTGAGCATCCATCAAGCTAACATGGTCTCTGCAAACCATGCACCACTCCCTCCTCTGCTAACTTTTTGTAACACCCTAGGTAGAATGTTTCTACCCTGTGCCTATAATCTCTGAAGAGTTCTGAATGCTTTTATATTTCAGATATGTACTAAACCCACTCAACCATGGTTGTGTAAATTTTCCCACACTGTTCTTTCCCATTTTTCAGTCAACAGCATTTATAAGTGACAGGGTCCAATTTCCTATTAATACAATTTTTTCCTCCTTTGCTTCCAGCAGAACATCTGCCCTGCTTCTCATCACAAATGTCAATAATCTCTATGCCAGTCTAACCAACATCTGGAAACTGAATGAAGTAGCAAGCACCAAGAATTCAAAATCCTAGTTCTAGTCTCAGACATTGGAGTGCCACTGTACTGAAATGTGCCACTTTACCACAATGGAATTTTTGTTTTATTTAGGAAAAATATTTTAACTGGCAAAGGATTACTGACCTGAGTGAAAAGCTTCATCTCAGTTTAGGAAGGAAAGGGAGAAGGCATAAAATTTTACCATGAAATATTAGAAATAAATTCTTAGCTGATAAATATGATCCTAATAAAAAAATTTCCTCTTTAAAAAACAATCCACAGTAATAACCCAAAATTAAAGCTTTTTCATCCCACCTTTTGGTAACTTTTAGACCATCAAAAAACAGGTAGCTCTGTAATTCCACCCTTTAACTCTTTTTCATCCCACCTTTTGGTTAACTTTTAGACCATCAAGAAACTGGTAGCTCTGTAATTCCACCCTTCAACTCTGAGGAGCTGGTAAGTTATTTATGGAACAGAAAGCAATTGTGGACACATCTGCATCATTTTCACATGATTACTTTAAGTGTCATTTTAATGAAAATCTGTAGATTTAACTATTCTCAAAGCAATTGTCTACCATTATTATAGAGATTAATATCACCAGCAACAGCTATTGTTTCTTCATCACTAATTGGGCATGCAAACTAGAGGTTAAGAATCTGTCAAAACTTAAACTGAATATATCACTTTATAACACTTTTTTCCCCTGTAGAGAGGAAAGTACTGACTCTGTTTCTGCTACAGATGTAGTTAATGGCAAAGTGCTCAGTGAATTCAATAGAGGCAGGATTGGTCCAGTGTGTGATACTGCCAGATGTAGATTATAACATGAAAGATTTTAGATGACTTGGATGCAGTTGGGAGCTAGAATACAGTACCCTTCCATGAGACAGCTAATCAACAAGGTACTTAAGCAAGTGCTTAAATTTAAGTACCTGAGCAGACTGAAACCAGTGGGGACTACTCACATGAAGTCCCTTGGTGAATCCCTTGAAAGGGAGCACTATTTTCAAATTAATTCAAGGCACAAAAACTGTCCTTTGATTTAGTTTCTACACACTACCTGCAGTTGGTGTTTCTCTCAGACTTAAAGCTGCTCTGTAACAGAATGCATGTATTATGGACCAGATTCTGCCACACTAATTCAGTTACACTTTGAGTTTCTTTAAGGTGTGAGCATGAGGAAGAATGGCATTTTTCAATATTTTTTATTCTTTTAAATCAAATTTAAAGGATCAAACCTTATTGTTTGCTAAAATATGCAGCATTTGGCTATTCATTAGAGAGCTAGAGAGTTGTGCTTAGTCAAGAAAACTAAGTCAACAACTGAAGAATATGTTATTAGTTTGACAGCAACAAAAAAATCACACCATAAAATATTTATTAAACAAAGGGTTTTTTCTTCACTTGTAAGAAACACTTTATGTCAAGTGCCCTGTAAGAGATTTAAAAACTTTACCAAATGTTAACATTGATTTTACATTATTATACACAAGATATAAAACACCACATCTCACAAACTTCCTTTTATTACAGCTCAGGGTTTGGTTTTTTTCCCAACAGTTGTAAATTAATTTCTACATACTTAAATTTAACTTAAAAGTTTTAAACAAGTAAACAATGTACAAAGTGATTCACCTGAATTTCATAAATCAGAGCAGGTGTCCTTAACAGGGCATGTGCAATGAATGCAGTGCATTCTGGGAGAGAGAGAAATAGAGAGCTAACTTATTCACAGTTGAAAAAGCTAACATCAGGCTCTGGGAAACTGTCTTCCAGAAAAGAAACAATGGACATGATCCTGTGAGATGCTGAGCACCTTTAATTCCTCTTGAAGCCAACAAAAGTTGAGGGCATTTAGGCCTAGATCTAAAAGTATTTAGACGTTGCTCTGTACAGCACTGAAAGGTCTAGTTCCTCAAAGTTATTTAGATGCCTACTTCCCATAGGAGTTGGGTGCTTAGGTGCTTTTGAAAATCCCACTAGGTGCCTAATATTCTTAAGACTTAAAATGCTGAGCAGAGCAATGTCTAAATACCTTTAAAAATTTGGGCTTCAGTGCTTTGTAGGAGGTACCCAGCACTTCTCAAGATCAGCCCCAGTCTTTTCTAGTCAAAAGAAATAAAGTGGCTCAAAGGATGCCTCTTTCTTAAAAGTTATATATGCTGTACTATTGTTATGGTATCAGCCAACAGTAGCAGACCTGATGTAAAATACCTACTCCTTTTCTTATTTCAGTGGTAAAGAACATCTCTTCCTTTTGCTTTTTTGTGTTGCATGTTTACAAATAAACCATTAGATCTGACATACAGTCCATGTAACAAAATTGTTAGTATCAGATTCATTGCAACATAAGGAATCAGTATCAGACAATAAGAAAATATTTTATCAGTTCTAGTCTGGTTAAAGCAATTTAATGTTTTCAGTATGCCCTCAATACTATACTGTCATTCCAAACATAAAGAACAAATTGATTGAAATGCAGATTAATTTAAAAACGATGAAAGCAGCGTTAAAGACACTGTGGGTTTTGTTTTAAAGAAGTATGAAATGCATGTTACAATTAACACAAACAGATTATTCCTTGTACAGTAAAAGCTTTTTCATCCAGCATGTTGGTGGTGTGGGGGGTGCCGGTAAGTGAAAAATTCTGGTTAACTAAGAGGGAGAGAGTTTGGGTGCGGGGCTGGAGGTTGGGGCACGGGAGGGGGTGTGGGCCCTGGGAGGGAGTTTGGGTGTGGGAAGGGGCTCGGGGCAGGAGGTTGGGACACAGGAGGGTGCAGGGTGCCAGATCCAGGGGGTGCTCACCTCGGGCGGCTCCCCGCCAGCAGCAACCTGTCCCTGCTGCCCCTAGGTGGAGGCGCAGCTAGGTGGCTCTGTACGCTGCCCCTGCCCTGTCCCAAGCACTGGCTCTGCAGCTCCCATTGGCCAGGAACTGCAGCCAATGGGAACTGGGGGGGGGGGCCCTGCGGGCGGAGGCAGCGCGCAAAGTTGTCTAGCCACGCCTCCACCTAAGAGCAGCAGGGACAGGTCGCCACTTTCGGGGAGCCATACGGAGCCAGGTATGGAACCTGCCAGCCACATGACAACCAGACTATAAACCGGACTTTCTATGAAGATTAGAAATGCCGGTTTATAGAGCTTTCCGGTTGGTACAGGGCCGGATACACAACTTTTACTGTATATTGGTTGCTTCTTTAAACTCAGGAGATTATCTATTTTATCACAAATGGAATCAAAGGTTTTAGTGCAAAGTCACCCTCTGCAACATGCCATCTGCTTGAAGGCTTAAAGATTTCTACATTGTGCAGAAATATTTCATTTATAAAGCAATTATACAAAATGAAAAGCTATTAGGACTTGAGTGTTTTGGTTGTTCTTTTGTTCATTTTCAACGCAAATAACAAAAAAATAGTTTTTCCAGAAACTGACTCCTAGTCTAGCTGTGCAAATCATTCCAAATTCAATTTGGATTGGCAATATTTTAGCATCAGAACAGGTCAGCAGGCCCTGGAGTTCAGAAAGGTTTGGGTTAGAATGAATCCCATTTTCCCATGGTTGAATTGCATTACAAACCCATGGGTAAGATCTTGGTTTGACATGTTTGTGCACATTCACACAGGTTTATGTTTCACAGGAAGTGGGATTAGTAGCCCTATTTGAAGATACTACATCACCTTTCTCTGCAAGAACAGTTCAAACTTGAAATGCACAGGACAACGGCAGTATCAAAGATTTTGATCAAAGCAAGAACTTCATATCTGTTTTTTATTACAGTTCACTGAGATAAACAAAGACTGTGCAAACCCCTATTGGTTCCTGAACATGAGTCAAACTCAAATCGAGAATGATTCCAAGTGCACTGGAAGTTAGAGCTGAATGTTTTACACACTTCTAATTCCTACATAAATATAAGGGACAAAGAAAATAATCTGTGAAAAACTAAGAATAACACCTCATTCCACCTTGAACCTAAGGTGAGTAAGAAATCATAGGACTTGGTAGCAGGTTTCTAACTTACAATAATTGCACGGTTTAGTCTTCCAGTGACAATGTGATTGTCTGTAAAGCAATATGAAATGTTGTAAAGGAGTTGGGAGAGAGGAGGAGAAGAGAGGTTTCTTAAATACTGTGATCTTGTACAGTGTAACAAAACTCTTTTTATGAAGTAGCCAAATGCTTTGACCGTGCGATACCTGAAGGGCACTTAACGGCTCAGGCATTTATCTCTCACACACAGTTATCTGAAATGCATATGCATCTTCAGCATAATCCATTGCCACTGTTAATCATGAATTGGAATGGAAGCATATCTGGAAATGGTAATTCAAAGATATCGTTACACAGTTTTTGGCAACTGAATCCAATGTAAAGAAATGGGTTATAAACACTGTCTGACATGCATGAGTCTTTCAAAATTATTTACAAATGAGGTTCTACAAGCTTTATTCCAAAAGTATTTCTCCTCTGCTTAGGTGCTAAAATATGTGATTTTTTTTTTTTTAAGTTACACAGTCACTGCTGGGTACATCTTCTGTTCACTATTGGCATGGGGATAGGGAGACTGAATCTGCCTGTATCCACTTTGCAGACCATCCAGGAAAGGTGGCACCGGGGTCATAGGCATAGAGTCATGTTGGACAGCATAACCTACATACTGTGGGTGCAGATACTGCCCTTGATGTGGCACAATCTGGGTAGCCTGCTGGCAGTTCAGTACTGAGAAATTAGTAGGCATGTTGACATAGACATTATTCATGGTCCCTTCTGGCAAACAGCAGTTGGTCTGTGACCTAGTGGGGGGTGCTCTGGCACCTGAGTTGGCACTGGAACTGGAGCTGGCAGCAGTACTCGATTGACGAGAAGAGGAACCACGGGAGGTACTGGCACTTGGAATCATGGGAATAGTCTCCATCAGCCGATTACCTCCAGGTGCTCGGCTCTGCTGTGGCTCTTGCTTGGGTCGCAGGCATCTGCAGCAACAAGCTGCTACGAGAGACCCCAAGATGATAAAGGCAACAAAAACAGATCCAACTATAAGGAATGGCACATAAATGGGCACTACAAAGAGAAACAAAACCACTGTTATTAGGAGTTGCTACGAAGGCCAAACCTAAAAAACAAAGTTATACAAAGAGAACAAGAGAAATGCTTATTTCTTTCAGTCACTCAGCATTAATATACTCAAGTCCTCCAGGGAGAAATGATTCTGGAAACTAAACATTCCACTTTCTACTTTTAATAAAAGGACTAAAGAAAATATAGATGCTGCAAAAACTAATGGTTGGGATTTTCAAAGTGCTTAAATTGGAGCTCTGCCCACAGAGAAAGGATGGCAGGCCGGGACTTCCAAGACCTGGTTTAAGTCCTTGTTCTACCACTGCCTTCTTGTGCGATCTTTGGAAATTAACTAGGAAATTCATCAGTCTCTGTGTCCCACTTAGCTACTCCCCTTCCTCACAGGTTGTCTTAAAGACTATGAGATGCTCAAAATGCTACAAAAAGGGGGACCACATCTCTCTTACAGCCAACATGGCTGGGACTCATCCTTTTCATTTAAGACTGTCAGCCCCAAGACTTAAGTATTACTAACCCTTGAGATGGCATTACCTGACCACATTAACTGGAACAATTACTAATGAGATGTGCAGGACACAAGGTCAAGAGGACAAGACAGTCACAAAGACTAGTGACAGCTATCAGATCATGGTGAGCAGCAAATAAATCTAATACGTGATTTTTAGAAAAAATGACTTGTTTTTAACAGAGTCTTATCTTCATTGAAACTGGAATGGCTAACATTAGAGTCACTTACACAGGCATAATTATTAAACTAAAGGCTGTTTAACCTATCATTTTTTGTAATTTTAACACCTTTTAACAAACAGTTTCTAGTATCATTGTTTATTTAGACTATCGTGATTGGTTAGAAGTCATTTTGAAATCCTGTGTAATAGAAGTTACTTTTCCTGAAACAGTTGTTCCCTTTCAAAGTTTTTTTTCCCTTTCTTTTTTAATTGGAAGTGCAAACAAAGCTGAAGGAATGATTAAGTATACTGCTGCTATATAGATCTGACACAACTTGTTCAAGACATTCTGGAGACAAGTGGTGTTGTCATTTAAATAAATGCAGAACTTAAAACCAATCAAAGGTTTTGTCATTCTTAAAGTATCCAAACTCCTTGACAGTAACTTAGCTTTTTACGTTTCCGATTTTAATAGTTGCAAATGATGGACTAACTGACAAGTTTCTTATTTGGAATCCAAAGATTTGACATTTGCATTTCTGTCCTACTTTTATCATTACCCAGATAACAAACTGAGGATGTGTGTGTGTGTATGTCCTTCTGTTGTTGTTATAAAAAAAAAAAAGTGTTTGATTTACATTTAAGGCAGAAACATATTCTCTTATTTTGTCTCATTTTTCAACTGATCCTACTGCCAGAAGTATTAGTAATAAAAAATATGTGCTGTAAAACTAAGGGGAATTACCCATAACTACATGTGGATTCACCATGACCAGCCAAATCTTGGTCCCTCTGAAGTCAATGGCAAAACTCCCTACAGGTCTATTAACAACATCCCAGGTAGCAGTTAAAGGCTCAGCTGTCATAGGCAGGGCTGAAAATGAGGGGTTGCAGCTCCCCTCGTTAAAAGATGTGTCAGAGATGTAGGAATGTTTGCCAGTCAGCCCCTGCTCCCAAGAAGTCTCTGCACTCAGGGCTTGTACCCAGGTCACTAGGCAATAGGCTGACGCCATTAACCCTGCAGGGCCGAGGCAGGCACTAGGTGCCCTAGATCGGCATTTCTTAGCCCTTTCGCCCGCGGCTGCTCTCAGACCTATGTTCAGGTATCTGTGAAGGTAGAGCCTGGGCTCACCATGACACCTGGCAGCCAGACTGGCTGGGGGCACTCTGGATTAGCAGTGCCAGCGCCTCCTTTGGCCCGGGGGCTCGGAGTGGCTAAGCTTGGCTGTCCCATAAGCATCCTCCCATGAGGGGCTGAACTGCCTGCTCGCCTGGCTGCCCCGCGCCCATGGTGCCCAGCCCCGGCGCGTCGGGCTGGACACGCTGCAGAGCCGCCAGGGCTGCGGGAGGGGGCTGCGCTGGGCCAGGACGGGGTGGGGGAGGAAGCCGCGTACCTGCTGCGCCATCCGGGCCGTCTTTGTCCGGCCGGCCTTGCTCGTCTGCCCCCTGCTGCCGGTCGTTGTCGCACACGCCCTGGTCCAGCCTGGCCTCGGCGCTGGAGCAGCAGTAGCGCAGGGCGCAGCTGCCGCAGCAGATGGTGGCGTCCCCGCCGTCAAAGCGCTCGGGGCACTGGAACCCGTCCCGCCAGGCGCCCTGCGCGTCCAGCCAGCCGTGGCAGTACTCGCCGCTGGCCCCGGCCCCCGCCGGCAGCAGCCAGCCCAGCGCCGCCAGCAGCAGCCAGCAGCGCCCGCTCCACATGGCACCGCTCAGCGGCGGCGTCCGGGGCAGCAGCGCGCCCGGCAGAAAAGGGGGGTGGGTCCTCAGCACGCACGGGGCTCCTCTGCTAGCGCCCACCTGTGCAAGGGGGGAGACAGCACCCAGCTGTCCCGGGTGTGTGTGTGTGTGTGTGGGGGGGGGCGGGTTGTGGACACAGCACCCCGCCCCGGCGGGGGGGGGGGGGGGGGCTGGTTGCGGACACAGCACCCCGCTGTGGAG
>NW_020664492.1:2689356-2703573 GCF_002925995.2 Terrapene triunguis | reverse complement strand
GGGGGGGGGGGGCTGGTTGTGGACACAGCACCCCGCTATGCCGGGGGGGGAGGGGGTTTAAGGACAGGGACACAGCACCCCGCTATGCCGCGGGGGGGGCTGGTTGTGGACACAGCACCCCGCTATGCCGCGGGGGGGGGCTGGTTGCGGACACAGCACCCCGCTGTGGAGGTGGCGGGGTCTCCTACTAACACGGCTCTGCGTGGAGGGGGGTGAAGCATCTGATCGCAGGGGAGCCAGAAGCGGGGAGACCACGGGGCTCTTCCACCAGCCCCCCGCCAGGAAGGGGGAGTCGGAGGCTCTTCCCGAAGTGCCCGGCGCTCCGTGCTCCGGCGTTGGTCAGCCCAAAGGAAACCCACGGGCAGCCCTAGGAGGCTGTCTCCGCGGCTGGCGCCTGCCCCTCTCCAGGCACCCAGCGCGCAGCCGGGGCAGCGGGTCTGGCGAAGCGCTTCACAGAGCCAGGACTTCCCTCCCCATCGCTACCAGCTCGGCGGGGGAGCAATGGGAGCTGGCAGCGGCTCGCCCGGAGCAGCCACCCCCAGCCCGGGGCGCCGTGCCCGGCCGGCAGATCCACACGCCGGCGGGGGCAGCAATGCGGCAGGAAACTCCAGAAGCATCAGAGGCGGGACTGTCCCAGCGCCGGCAGAGCTCGACCTCCCGTCCGGGTCGCAGGGCCGAGCCCGCGGGGGCGCGGGAGGCTGCCCCGGGCTCCCCTGGCAGCCGAGCCGAGCCCCGCAGGGGCAGCCACTCGGCACCAGCAGCTGCTGTTACTCCGCTCCCTCGGCCCGGACATCCCGCTCAAACTTTCCTTTCATGATTCGAAGCCGCATCCGAAGTGGGCACCGCCGGGCTGGAGGTGCCGGGACTCAGTCCCTCTGCGCTGCTCAGCGGGGAAAGCCCCTGTCCCGACTCCTCCTTCACCTCGGCGCGCCCGCCGAAGCCGCCAGCCTGGCACCGCCAAGTTACATCCCTCCGCTGCGGGGCGACACCCCCCGGGGCAGCGCGGCGCCCTCCTGGCTGCAGGGTGGGGAGAGGGGCTGGCAGGGGGCGCGGAGCTGCCTCCCGGCGTGTGTCTCCCGCGGCGCCCTCCGCCCGGATCCTTGCTGTGCCGCTGGCTACTCGGCCTCGCTCCTCAGGCTGCGCGGCAGAAGCACGAGCGGCAGCCGCTGGCGCCCGGGCTGTGTCGCTCTCTGCCGGCGAGACAAGCAGCCACTGAGGCTCGGGCTTCTCGCACTTGCTTTCTCAGTGTTATTATAGGCACCCAACACCCTCTAGGCGCGCATGCGTCTTATCCCAGCCACCCCTTTCGCCTTAGTCTCCCGCAAGGGGACAGGAGTGGGGCGGGGGAGCAGCGTTTGATTGTCGTAGTTCAACTCCACTAGCCAGACATGCTCAGTCTGATGGGGGAAAGCGAGCGGCTGGGGGAACCGAGCTGAATTTGCAAGGCAGAGTCTGCTAAATCAAAGAGCAGCTCAAGTGTCAGGCCACCCAATACCAAGCGAAAATAAGGTTAAAAATGAGGCAGCAAAATCCATGAGAGGATACATAGCTGCTTGCCAACCTAGCTGAAAAAGAAGTTAGCAGCTTCTGGCTTAAGAAGACACTAGCTCGTTCAGTTAAAAGAGAATCTGCTACTAAAGCAAATAGCATTTATGTTAAGCCACCAAAAAAAGTTACAGTGAATTTCAAAGTCTGACAAGAGGGAAACTAACAGTATGAAAGTCAAAGAGTGAGTTACTTACCCAACCTTTGTGTTTACCTACTGCAGAGCGATCCTCAAGTGCCCTGTCCTCTCATACTTACCTGCCTTAGGCAGGAGTCAAAGAAAACCAGCGTTTGTTAAGTATTTTTAACCTTTTTTAGTTTTATTTCCTTAATTGTTATTTTTATTACAAATTCGGTATAATCTGAATGAGCACTAATGCCCTAACATTTCAACCTGCATGTTATTTCCACAATTACCAGTAATATCTCCACCAGGCCACTGCTAAGTGTGTGAGGAGAATGATCCCTTTTGAAAATGCTTTGCAAACTTTACATCTTAAAAGAAGCCACCTCTGTGGTGCAACAGGGTAACTGTTGGCAAGTATACAACACTGCATAAAATACAACCATTAGCAGGTTGAAACTGCAGTGGAATTTAAGTAGGCAGAATGAACTTCACATTGGAATTTGGCTAGAAAACTGGGATTGACACTCCTAGTCTTGCAAAAAGTGACATGGAATTTCTAATGAACAAAAGTAGTCAGGGTGCCAGTTTTAGGTTTTCTTTGAAAGATGCACACCAGTACAATATCCTATAATGCTATGCAGGGACATTGTTCCAGTGCTGATTCAGGAGATGTGCCATGTATCAAGCCACTTATACTATTTTCTAAGCATCTTTTTGTTTTAGTCTTTTTTCCTTCAAGTCTGCCATCCAAAACCACCTATCCTGTACACAAACTGAGCAGATGACAACTTGAGATGCAGTATACCTAGACAAGCTTTAAAGCATGTATAGTTTGTAGTTGAGCGGCTCTATCAGTTCATAAAGAGTTACTACATCTATATTTAATTTAATTAAAAGACTGATTTTTCTCCATCATACAGAACAGCACCTGACATTGGTAATTTCCCTCATATTCAGTTGTTTCTACACTTCATAATTTAACACTCAGTTGTAAAGACACTTGTTCCTCTGGTGAGACTGTAAAACAAGTTTCAAGTGGAAGGAATTTTTTATGGCAAAGAATCTATATCTTTATCTGGGTATGACTATATTATGATGTTTTTTCCCTTTTTCTTTATATTACCACAGCCCCCCTACCCCCCACCCCAAGTACACTTGTTAAAGTTTTCTGTATGTTATTTGTCCTTTTGGTTTTTAAATGAATACATGACAAACAGTAATAAGTAATCCCTGAAAAAAAGGAATTGTGATGAAGACTATTGTAGTTAGGCCCCAGTGCTGCCGGATGCTCAGCATGTGGTAAAACGTCCATTCCTGTACATCAGCTTCTGTGACTGGCGTTTTAGTGGAGAGAGCTCAAATAACATTTTTAACAAAATGAAATGGATGCAAATAATATAATCACATATTTATTTTATCTTTCAGCTGTGAAATCAAAGAAAGTTGTTAGTGGCTCTGTGTGAGTGACTGACAAACCCATTACAGGTTTAAACAAGAGCCAGCCGCAGTCAGGAGATCAGCCACTGGGGTCACATAGTGGGTAATATATCAGGAAACACAATGTTCCATTAAGTTAATTCTTTCATTTTTTAGAAAATTGGCATGGATATTACCAGTGTGCATTTTGATTATGAGATGATGTTAAAGTAAAAAATGTGTCCTTTACTAGAAGGAAAGAAAGCAACTGAGATAATTTCCATTCTTTCAGAGTTCTACCTGACTGCAATAAAGTTGATTGCAAAATTCTATAAATCTCTGAGATTTTTCAATTCTCTGCTTTTCTTAGTACTTTTGAAGCTAAGTTATCATCTTTCTTTAACTACCAAGGAAATACTATACTAGCTTCATACACTCCATTTTCAACCCCTTTATCCTTCAGTTCTCCACTCACTTTCAGCAGTTCTCACACATGCTCCCAGATGGGTGTTAGTCCTAGTGTTCTAGTCAAATTCCAACACAGGTAATTACATCCCATCTACCCACATTACTTCTGAGGTTTCAGTTGTCTACGGTGTTCTTCCTTACTTGCTGCCCTACAGTTTAGTAGTATTGCTGTCTTCTGCAAAATAGCAATGTTCCTCTCCAGAAGTTGCTGCACTGCAGTGGTGGGTGAAGAAATGATCCCTAACCCTAACCTCCCTCATTAGGGTATTGTGAATCATAGTAAACATTTGCAAAGGGTTGCTGTTTATTGGTAGAATTGCAGTGCCTGTAGGACAGATTCTATGGCCAGCGATAGTAACTAAGCTGCATTAAAATTGTACAGTTGAAAGAGAAGAAATTTGTGTGGATTTCAGTTATGAGGGTTGTTAGTTCTATCTCAAAGACTGATCAGCACATCCCTGTTGCTCTTAATAAATTCTTTAGCATTTGCAATCTCTAGTGAGAGACACTGCTTTCTCTCTATACAAGCAGTCCACATCAGTCAGAGTGAGCATTACCCAAGCCAACTGTGTGCGAAAAACTACAGTGGAGCTAATGCAAGATAACTAGCCTTGAGGCACGGCAAGGGAAGGTGAACTGTCTAGAGAGGGACTTAAAACCTGAGGGTTCATATCAGTAACTGGTGGCAATGTCATCCTGACAGCTGGGAGTGAGAAAATAGCATCTGTCATGCCCCTGAATTCATTTAACTTCTCCCTGCATGTCCATTGTCTTTAATCCCACTTGAACTTATAGTCTCTTCTTAATAAGAATAGCAATGCCTTCACTCTCACATTTTTAGTGAGTAAAATATTTCTTCAGCTCATCCTCCAACTAGTTTGTCATGTTGATTGTCAGTACGCTGCATCTCTTTAAATAGCAGTAATGTAATTTTGTTGCACAAGATTCTACTTGTTATCAGGTAATTAAGTCCCTGTACATTCATGGTGAAAACCTTTAGTCATATCAAAATAGTAAATATCTTCCAGCTTCAAATCACCTGTAGCGGCGATCTAGTGACCCAAACACATGACTAAGTACTAGGAGCTTCTGAGTTCTAATCTTGGCTGATATACTGGTCCTGTCCTTTGGCAAATCACTTCCAGTTTGATCTCATTGGGTGCTCACCACTTTGCAAGTCCAAGTCTATATTAGCTTCTGTCTGTAAAAATGAAAATACTAACTACCCTTTTACCTGACAGGAGTGTGGGGAGGATTAAACTAGTTAATGGCTATAAAAGCATTTTGAAGATGAAGAGTACCAAACACACTGTACTAGTAAAAACATTAAAGACACACAAGATGAAGTAAATCTTCATTTTGGGTCTGATCCAGTGCCCACTGAAGTCAATGAGAATCCTTCCAAGAAGAATATCTTGGCTTGGTAGCTTTCTAATAGTATTAAATGTCCTTCTTGAGAAAAAGGGAGTTGATTTTAGATGATACCTATCAGGTTCTCTTGTTTAAAGGTGGAATTTTCAAATGTATCTAAGTGACTTAGGAACACAAACTCCCTTTAAAGGTCCATGGTATTTGTGCTCTTGATACATACACAGACAAGGGGGAGAGGGAAGTATCACAAAAATATAATTTTTCTGGTGGGATAAGCCAGACTTTTATTAGACAGAAAGCAAAAATTAGAAAGATAGGATGAATAAAATGAAGCTGGAAATAGATAACAAGGGAACAACAAAAACCTTTGGGTTACATCTTCGAAGTTGCTCAGGACACAGCCATGCAGATGGTAGTGTCATCTGGTTTGGCCAGAATGTCTTTTGGGATCAGGAAAAGGAAAGCCCAACACATAGTTGATGCTGATCAATGTCATTTTGCTGCTAATGATGCTCTGCTCTCTCTCCCACACTTAAAGCTCACTCTCAGTAAGTTGCCAAGTGCTCCATAGAAAAGAAATGTCAACTTCATACCCATCAAATTTGACCTATTCAAGATGAATTTCCTACAGTCCATATATGCCTCTTCCTCTCCTCTACAGAGTATATTCTCTTCTTAAAACAAATTTGTAACCTCACCAGAAGCCTTGAAAATATTTTAGTTCAAACTCAGCATAATTCTCTGCCCTCTGCTTTCTTTCAATATTAGGCTTTAGAACATGTGCATAGGTTAAAACAACCACCCCAAAACCTTTCACCCACTACTAGCTGCAGGAAAGAGGTATTATTAATTGCCATATTTTTATATGGACAATTTAAAACAAACTCAGGACAGGGTTTAACACAACAGCTAGGTTCTATTCCAGTTTGGATATTATCAACACAATTATTAACTAGATTCCTCTTGCTGAATATTTGTTGTTGGTGATGCATGAGGCAGAAAGAACCCAGCTTGGCTTTCAGATTGCAGGTTGAGTTTGCAGGGATGTCAGTTAGAAAAGTATTTTTATTTTTACTTATGAACTGAGCGGGTTGGATGTGAAAATCATTGAGGCAACAAACATCCATTTTGCAAAGTCACTTTTCAAAATAGGACTGTACTATAGCACTGACATCACAAGGAGTTGCTGCCCCCATGTGAAGTTTGTAGGAACAGTAAGGTTACTAAGGACTGGTATAGAGTTTTCATATGGATAACTCTTTCAGTTAAGGGTGTCATTTTACTTAAATAGTTGTACCAGTACAATCCTTAGTGTGGACTCAGTTATGCCAGGATGAAGGTGTTTTACACTGGAATAGCTTATTCTCCTTCCTAACTATATAGATATTAAGTACCTTTATAGTGACATAGCTGCATTCTCACTAGTGGGTGGTACTGCTTTAACTCTACCAGTATATTTAAAGTGGGACAACTTGTGTGTGTAGATAAGCCTTCTAACTTCTGTTAGGGGGTTCATATCGGGGTTAGAGCAGTATTATTCTAATAAGCAGAGCATGGGATCTCTCTCTGCTTAAGGTATATTTTAAATATATACTTTTTTGTTTCACAACTGAATGTTTTCTTGCATTGGGGGGGCATTTTGATTGATTCAAATTGGCTGGAAAAGATTTAAAACTAAATGATCCAAAACAAATCCCACCAAAAGTCAACAGGCTGTAAAATAATATGGAGAGACAAAGTTATTGTGAGCACAGAGATAGCATAATGGTGCTTGCCTATTTTCAGGGGCTACAATGGCACAGACCAGAGTAACATACTAATGCTCAGCTTCTAATATCACAGCTCATTGTGTTTACATGGGCAATAGAAGAGTGACACCCGTAGTCAGTACAGCACCCCCTGCTTATAACAGTAAATGCAGACATCTCCAATATCAAAAGTTTGGCTCTGGCAGTGCACCATTGTGTCAAACAAGGGGCTTAAGAAATGTAAGTTAAAGAGAATGATAATGGCCTCTCAACTCTTGGGGATATCTGCCTCTAGATTCAGGAAAATGACTTTGGAACAACTAAGGAAGGGACCTCCCCCCCCCAGAGACTCCTTTCCAATTTCTACACTGAGACCACTGCATGCTAGGACAAGGCTCTGGGAGTTTGCTAGTGGGATGTGAATACTCAGACAGTGCAGAGGTAATCAATAAAGCTGATAGTTATGGGCTTCACTAGTGAGTCTCCATGCATTTATTTAAAGTGCTCTTCGTAACTGAGGACACAGAAGACTCCTGCTACAGCATAAGAGCAGGCAAACAAAGTTAAAATGTTTGTTTTCAAAGTGGCAGAGTTGCATCTTCCTAATCCAATGACTATTTCTGCTATATCAAATGATTCCAAACAACAGTAAAATAGGGAGAGATCTGACCATCTTTTAGGCTCCAGTGGAGAAGAGGAAGAATTGCTCAATAGGGGCCCATTCCTACAGACCAAAAGGACTGCACAATTAGGTTCTCTACCATTATGTGATCATTCCCCTCTATTTAACATTGGTGAGGCCTCATCTGGAGTACTGTGTCTAGTTTTGGGCCCCACACTACAAGAAGGATGTCAGTGGAGGGCAACAAAAATGATTAGGGGGCTGGAGCACATGACTTATGAGGAGCCGCTGAGGGAACTGGGATTGTTTAGTCTGCAGAAGAGGAAAATGAGGGGGGATTTGATAGCTGCTTTCAACTACCTGAAAGGGGGTTCCAAAGAGGATGGATCTAGACTGTTCTCAGTGCTAGAAGATGACAGAACAAGGAGCAATGGTCTCAAGTTGCAGTGAGGGAAGTTTAGGTTGGATGTTGGGAAAACTTTTTCAGTAGGAGGGTGGTGAAGCACTGGAATGGGTTACCTAGGGAGGTGGTGGAATCTCCTTCCTTAGAGTTTTTAAGGTCAGGCTTGACAACGCCCTGACTGGGATGATTCAGTTGGGGATTGATCCTGCTTTGAGCAGGCGGTTGGACTAGATGACCTCCTGAGATCCCTTCCAACCCTGATATTCTATGATTATACAAAAGCTGTTTCGTTTGACTCTGACAATTAAGTTGCTGTGTTTCTCAGCCAATAAAAAAGCACATTAACAAAAGTAAAGTTTAATTTTTACACTTTCTATCTACCTAAGGTATTTCTATGGCCCCCATTACCACCTCACAGTCTTTAATGGGTTTATCCTCACAACACCCCTGTGAGGCAGGGAATTATCTCCACTTTACAAATGGGGAGCTGAGGCTAGATCCACACAGGTGACTTAGGCTCAGCACTAAAGTTAGGTGCCTTGCTGCCTAGTGGAATCTTCAGCCGTGAGTTAGGTGCCTAGCCTCCCTAGACTACATGTGGGGAGAGTTAGATGCCTAAGAATAGGATTCACAGAGGCCAGAATGCTGAGGAAGGAGCTGCCTAAACTAGCCAGGAGGAAATGCTGAAGAAAAGGGTGGCCTAGAGCCAGGAGCAGTGGAAGTGTCCTAAAAGTGTGTGTGTGTGGGGGGGGGGGGAAACACAGACACTCGACCCATGGCCCCACCTCTCTGTGCCTCCCTGCCCCCCCAAGACCCTGCCCTTGCACCTCCCATTCCCCTTGAGGCCCCGCCCTCGCACTGCCCCTTCTCCCTGAGCCCCCATCCTAGTGCCACTTCTTCCCCCAAGGCCTTGTTCCCATGCTGCCCGTCCCAAGATCCCACCCTCCCATCGTTCACCTTTACGGCTGATAAAAAGTGGGAAGCCATAGCCCCTTGGCTCCCCTGTTCTGGCACTCCTGCCTAGAATCCTGACCCTCAAGGTGAATTAGATGTCTGAGTCAGAGGGATGCAGCCATCTCTGCTTGGAATTCCTCTCCTGGAGTTCGGTGCCTAAGCCAAGTTAGTCTTCTTTTGCAATTCTTCCCCCCAAACTCAGAGGGGGATGAGGTGCTACCATCTGCCACTCCCTTATAGCCAAGAGCCCACTGGTTATTAGAGCATTTGCCCAGGATGTGCAAGAGGCAAGTTCAGATCCCCACTCTGCCTAATTCAGAGCAACAATTTAAACCCGGGAAGCTGTTCCACTTTGCATGAAATACTTAAATATTCATTGGACCAGAGAAAGAGTGAGAATGACTCTGTAGCCTACTGGTTAGCACACTCAGCTGGGAAACCCAGGTTCCAGTCCTTACTTAGCATAGGAGATAGCGCAGCTGGAGTCTGCATCCAGGTTGGAGCACTGCACTTTAAGAAAGATGTGAACAAACTGGAGAGTCCAGAGGAAAGCTACAAAAATAAGAGGTTTAGAATACATGATCTATGAGGAAAAGTTGAAAGAATTGGGCATGTTTAGTCAAGAGAAGACTGGCAGGGGATACAACAATCTTCAAATATGTTGTTATTATAAAGGGGACAGTGATCAATTGTTTTCATGTCTACCAAGGGCAGGACAAGTAGTAATCAGCTTAGTTTGCAGCAAGGGAGTTTTAGGTTAGATATTGGGAAAAACTTTCTAAATATAAGCATATTTAAACACTGGAACATAGAATCATAGGACTGGAAGGGACCTCGATAGGGCATCTAGTCCAGTCCCCTGCACTCATGGCAGGACTAAGTATTATCTAGACCATTCCTGACAGGTGTTTGTTACCTGAGAAGATTGTGGAATCCCCATCACTGGAGGTTTTTAAGAACAGATTAGATAGACACCTCTCAGGGATAATCGCCTGTCTCAGCAGACGGGTGGAGGGATAGACTAGAGGATCTCAGCAGGTGTCTTCTATCCCTACATTTCTATGGTTCTATGTGCACTGGTGGAAATTATAGGGGCTTTACTGGCCAAAACTGAGATGCCTAGAGGGTTAAATGGCAAGTTAGCAGGGGTTTTTGACTATCTAAATTTTGGACTTAGGCACCTAAATCTCTCTGTAGATCTAGCCCTAAGCGACTTGCTCAGTCACAGAGGAAGTCTGTGGCAGAGCAAGGAACTGAATCTGGGTCTCCCAAAGCCTAGGCTAATGCTCTAACCACTAGACAAGCCTTCCTCTCTAGTTTCAAGCAGAGATATTCATTCAAATTTATACTGACGTGAGATCACAATCAATACCTTTGTATCAAATGTAGTGAGTGGGGGGCCACAAAAATAATTGCAGTCCAGTGTCTTGCCCTTGCTTACATTGAAGCATTACAACATGAGACAATGATGTTGAGGCTCTACAGTATAAGATCTTGAGCAAATATCACTATGCAACATCAGAACTTCCTGCTGCAATTAGCTCTCTTGGAAGGCAAAACAGCTCCTCAGCAGTGTAGGGCCGAGTACCACTGATTCACACAGCTTTTATTTATCTGATAAATCATTTCCATTATTTTACTTTGAACGTCGGGCTTTCAAGCGATTAAAAAAATTAATCACAATTGTGCGATTAATCGCACCGTTAAGCAACAGAATACCATTTATTTAAATAGTTTTGGATGTTTTCTACATTTTCAAATATATTGATTCAATTACAACACAGAACACAATGTAGACAGTGCTCACTTTATATTTATTTTTGAGTACAAATATTTGTGCTATAAAAAATAGTATTTTTCAATTCGCCTCATACAAGAACTGTAGTACAATCTCTTTATCATGAAAGTTGAACTTACAAATGTAGAATTATGTACAAAAAATAACTGCATTCAAAAATAAAACAATGGAAAACTTTAGAGCCTACAAGTCCACTTAGTCCTATTTCATGTTCAGCCAGTCGCTCAGACAAACAAGTTTGTTTACATTTGCAGGAGATAATGCTGCCCGCTTTTTGTTTAAAATGTCACCTGAGAGTGAGAATGCGTTCACATGGCACTGTTGTACCCAGTACCGCAAGATATTTACGTGCCAGATGCGCTAAAGATTCATATGTCCCTTCATGCTTCAACCACCATCCCAAAGGACACATGTCCATGCTGATGATGGGTTCTGCTCGATAACAATCCAAAGCAGTGCAGACCGACGCATGTTCACTTTCATCATCATGAGTCAGATGCCACCAGCAGAAGGCTGATTTTCTTTTTTGGTGGTTTGGGTTCTGTAGTTTCCACATCGGAGTGTTGCTCGTTTAAGACTTCTGAAAGCATGCTCCACACCCTGTTCCGCTCAGATTTTGGAAGGCACTTCAGATTCTTAAACCTTGGGTCAAGTGCTCAAGCTATCCTTAGAAATCTCACATTGTATCTTCTTTGCGTTTTGTCAAATCTGCAGTGAAAGTGTTCTTAAAACAAACGTACTAGGTAATCATCCGAGACTGCTATAACATGAAACATATGGCAGAATGCGGGTAAAACAGAGCAGGAGACATGCAATTCTCCCCCCAAGGAGTTCAGTCACAAATTTAATGAACACATTTTTAAATGAGTGTCATCAGCATGGAAGCATGTCCTCTGGAATGGTGGCCGAAGCATGAAGGGGCATACGAATGTTTAGCATATCTGGCACAAAAATACCTTGCAATGCCGGCTATAAATGTGCCATGAGAATGCCTGTTCTCTCTTTCAGGTGACGTTGTAAATAAGAAGCCAGCAGTATTATCTCCCATAAATGTAAACAAACTTGTTTGTCTTAGTGATTGGCTGAACAAGAAGTAGGACTGAGTGGACTTGTAGGCTCTAAAGTTTTACATTGTTTTGTTTTTGAGTGCAATTACATAACAAAAAAAAATCTACATTTGTAAGTTGCACTTTCACGATAAAGAGATTGCATTACGGTACTTGTCTGAGGTGAATTGAAAAATACTATTTCTTTTGTTTATCATTTTTACACAGGGCAAATATTTGTAATAAAAACAAAATAAAGTGAGCAGTGTACACTTTGTATTCTGCATTGTAATTGAAATCAATATATTTGAAAATGTAGAAAACATCAAAAATATTTAATAAATTTCAATTGGTATTCTATTGTTTAACAGTACAAAAATTAATCGTGATTAATTGCAGTTTTAATTGTAATCACAATTAATTTTTTTGAGTTAATCGTGTGAGTTAACTGTGATTGATAGCCCTATTTGAAAGCAAACAAAAATAGCACACATATGGTCATCTACCTAACATTAATAGAGGAAAATACTAGCTGAAACAGACCAAAAAAAATCTTGCATTCTCAGCACTGCTATTTTACATAATATCGATAGTATAGTTCCAAATTTGATTTACCTTAAAAATGGTATAATGTGGCAAGGAATATTCCTTGCATTCTCAACGTTGACTTTAAACGAAGAAATCCACCATTCCATAATGGAGCTTTTTAACACCACTATGTGAATTGGAGCTGGAATTCCATTGCTATCTATGATCCCCTGAATTTATCTAGACTTTTTTTGCTCTTGCTCTCCCCCTGCTGGCTCTGAAGCAGTATCTAGCTAACAAACACTGGAGTAAAGCAGGTACACAAAGGGCTGGTCTACACTGGGGGGTGGGAGGGAAATCGATCAGCGTAGTTGAAGTCGAAGTATCTTAGATCGATTTACCTGGGGTCCACACGGCGCGGGATTGATGGCTGCAGCTCCCCCGTTGACTCCGCTACCGCCACTCGCTCCGGTGGAGTTCCGGAGTCGACGGTGAGCACGTTCTTAACGAGACACGATATATCAATCCCCAATAAATCGATTGCTGCCTGCTGATACGGCGGGTAGTCTGGACGTACCCAAAGAAAGAAGCTATGACTATGTTGGCTGCAGTTGCACTAGCAATAAGGTGGGTGGGGAAGAGAGTGATATTTCTTAAACTGAAAAGGACAAAATGAGAAGGGAAAACATTTTTAAGCTTCCAAACAGACATTAATACAAATAAGGAAAAGCACAAAGTTGTTTTTTAAGAAAAGGCAATCGTGCTGAGCCCCAGCTGAGAATACATTCATATTGCAGTCAAAGGTGTGATTGGCAACATAGGTATGCAGGCATACCCATCTCATTGAACGAGGGCAGGTAACAATAGCAGTAAAGATGTGGCAGCACAGACCCTGGCACAGGCTAGCAACCCAAGAACATACCCCGAGTCCCCTGCGGACTTGTATGGGGTGGCCAGCTCACACTAGTATGTCCTCATTCACATTGCTACCGGCAGCAGCTAGATTAAAGCTGGGGGCAAGGGAGTCTGTCTACCTGCCCGGCAACCTGACCTTCATTTGTGCTGTAGATATACCCTCAAATACTAGCCCTCATCCTGCAGCCCATTATGGCAAATAAGATTGGCTGCAGGATGCTAATGATCAGAGCCTATGGCCTTCTCTATGATTTTAGCCACTAGTTGCAAACCACACATACAGCTAAGGAAAGCTGTGATTTGCACTGATAGAAAGTATCCCTGCTTGAAACCAGGCTAACTGGCACTGGTGCAAATTGTGGCTTTCCCTGTCTACCCTAAGAATAGGATTTTCAAAAGCACTCCTGTCACATTCACTCTACCCCCACTCTAATCAATGGGAATTTTAGCATTGGAGGATGTGTGCTCATGGCAGAAATCTGGTCTCATTCCCATTGTAGCCAAGGTCTGCTCTTCACTGGATTGCCAAGGGTGCTGAGCACAGGCTGTTTTGTTGAATTCTCTCCTGGTGGTTTAAGCTCTGGCTGCCACAGCAATAGACACAACCATAGGCACTGACTCCGTGGGTGCTTTGGGGCTGGAGCACCCACGGGGAAAAATTTAATGGGTGCTCTGCACCCACCAGCTGCCAAGCTCCCCTCACCCCCCCGCCCCACCTCCTCTGAGCACACTGCATCCCTGCTCCTCCGCCTACCTCCCAACATTTCCTGCCTGGCTGCCACCAAACAGCGGTTTGGCAATATTAGCACACTCTGGGAGGGAGTGGGAGGAGGGGGAACGTGGCATGCATAGGGGAGGAGGCGGGGCTGGGGCAGGGATTTGGGGAAGGAGTTGGAATATTGGCTGGGAGGGGGCGGAGTTGTGGCAGGGACTTTGTGGAAGGGGTTGGAATGGGGGCAGAGTAGGTGGGAAAAGGCGGGGCAGGGCCTCATTGAAGGGGTGGAATGGGGCAGGGCTCAGGGCAGACAGGGGATCGAGTACCCACATGAAAAAGGGGAAGTCAGCTCCTATGGGAGCAACAGGAACTAGCAGCAGCAGAAATAATGATAACAGTTGTCAGTGTTTCTCTAAAATATTTATGTTTTGATTATTTCTTCCAGACAGCCCATGGTTTCAGTCAGAAGCCACTGCTAAAGGTAAATATGCAACCAGTCAATTAGACTTTTCTTAGTTGAAACGGATTTGAATAATACATACTGCTAAAACTCATTTACAT
>NW_020664492.1:2672969-2689346 GCF_002925995.2 Terrapene triunguis | reverse complement strand
TGCCCGAAAGCTGGCACGGCCGGTGGATGCCCGAAAGCTGGCACGGCCGGTGGATGCCCGAAAGCTGGCACGGCAGGCCACAGCGAATCATCCCAGTGTACGGGGAAGCCTGCAGCACACAAGATCAACATAGCCCCTATGACCTTCCTGCTGCTGGCATAGGCGGCATGGCCGGAATAAGGCAGCTTGGCTACAGCTTCCCTATCTTTTGCTGAACACCTCAGCTACAATATTGCCCCGTTAGCCACCGGCAGCTGACAAAATTTAGAGCAGCTTTGAGAGTGCGCTAATTTATGTTGGAGAGTTAGCCAAGCGCAGATCCTGCCTAGGAAGAGGGGAGTACACTCCCTCTCCTGAGCACACCTCAGTTGTGGCTGAGACGCTGGTCCAATACGCTTAACATGCTCTGATGTTATGAATAAATTAAGAATAATTTGAATTGAAATTGGGAAGATTCTGATCTCGTGGTTAGAAAAGGGGACTCTGTATTAGAACACCTGGGTTTTATTCCTGACTTACTATGTTGCTATAAACAAGTCCTGTAGGCCTACATTTATAAAAGCAGCAATTAATTTTGGATGCATCAGTTCTGAAGAGCTCAACTTCACACATCTATGGTTTGATTTTCATATGTCCTGAGAACCCTCCACTGCAAAGTTAATGGGAGCAACAGATGCTCATTAGACATCTTGTGCCTGATTTTCAGAAGTAAAGTCAGAAAACCAGTAACTGAGGTATCTAAAGTTAAAGGTCCTTTTGCAAATTTGGGGCAAAATCCTGGACCCATTGAAGTCAATGGGAATTTTGCCATTGACTTCAATAAGCCAGGCTCACACCTTTGGCCCTTAATCTCTCTAAATTGACCCATCTGTGAAATGGAGATAAAGGTGAGGTGGGGAAGTAATATTAACTGGTTAAAAAAAAAACCCACCACTGAGAAAGTGCAGTTATTAATACATTTAAAACAATTTCTGTGGAGAATGACATTTCTAGGGGAACTAAAATTTTATTTTTTTATTATTATTGCAGGTAAGTTAATACCTGGCATGTTAGCTGTAATTCTAACCATTTAATGCATTAATTAATTAATTTTCAATGGCAATCTTTATACCATGGATTGCAGATGTGACTGGGGACAGGGAGAAGAAAAAATAGGTTTGTTTTAAGTGACCATAGTACTTCTGGAAAGTGCCAAATTGAGGGCACTGGAAAATAAAGTAATCTATTTATCCACAGAATAGATATAGAAGAGGTAATAAACTAATATAAAACTGCCTGCAGTTTAAAATTAATATGAACTGTGCCTTAAAATGTTTGCAATTAACACCACATAAATTTACCTCTCCTTTAACTAATTTAAAGGCTCCCTGCCAGTTACAATTATTAAATTAGCCAATATCACACTGAGGAATAAATGTGTCCATTAAGGACAGTTACTAACCTGTAATTCTGCTTCTCCAAGGTGATCACCTTGCAAAATTTTCACTCCTGGTCTCTCTGTCTAATTCTGCTGTACTTGATCAAAAAACATTGAAAGCAGGGGAAGGTCTACCTATCTCCAGTTAAGGTGTGACTAGGAATGAGAATATTCCATGGGTAGTATATATATATTTAGAAATTAAAAATGACTTTTGAATATATACAAGATATCAGATGTACATGCCAGAATTTTAAAACCAGGGTGGGGGGAGGAGGGAGAGCTAAAGTTAAGCTAATATTTATCTTTTAAGTCTGGATTTAGGCACTAAGTAAGTAGCCTGATTTTCAAAGGTGTCCAGTGCCAGTTACTTAGTAAGGAATTAGGAGACTTTCAAAAACACCCAAGGAATTTAGGAGCATAAGCACCACTGAAAATCAATAGGACAAATGCTCCTAAACTCCTTAGGCGCTTTTGAAAATCTCTCTCACATGCCTAACTTTAAGCGCTCATTTGTAAATGTTGGCCTATACAGTTAGTAGGGGCTTATATTTCTACGCAGAAGTGTTTTCCAGTATGATGCTTCACTTCCAATGAGAGTAACTGATAATCTTGCGGTTCTAAATGAAACACAGCCATTGACGACTACTTTGATAATTTAAACAGAACATTAAGTGAAACTCCTACGGCCCTGACCCTGCAATTGGATAGACCCTTCTTCCCTCACAGAACCTCACTGACGTTCATTCACTGAGGTTCCATGCAGGCACCAGGGTCTGCCCATACAGATCCAACTGCAGGGCCATGGTCCACATTTGTAACAGTGACAGAAATGGACAGTATAAATAGCAAAGCTTGAAAAAAAAAGTTTGGCTTTAACAAAGATCCCTAGAGAGAAGGTATCCTTGTTTGGAAGTTGAAAGTAGTAGCCAAAACTTTCAAACGTGAATGCCTAAATTTGACTCCTAAATCCATATTTAGGCACTGAAATAAAGGTGGACAGATTTTCATGCAACAAATCCTACTGAGGTCAAAGATAGCTAGAAGCACTCAGCATCTTTGAAAGTCAGTCAGCTTTTACTTAGGCATCTAAACATGGAGTTAGCTTTGGGCACTCAGGTTTGTTACCTCTGGCCAATACTTTTTTCTTTTAAGAGTCCTATTCAAGTATGGATTATTCAAACTGTGGTTTTACAATATTTTGAATTTACCAGATTACTTATCTCCTGGCTATGTAATTTTTCAGTGTGTTAATAGGTTTATTTAATAGCTACTGGATTCTTGAAAAAGTGCTGAGTCCTTGTTTCCTTCTCTGCTTACTCCAGGTTAATACCATGTGTTATCAAAATCCTATCACCCTCGCTTGCTTTCATAATAATGATAAAAGATAAGCAATTCAGAGGCAGGTCTTGCTGTCACAATACAATGCCATATTAAAAACACACAGATGTGAGAAACGGAGTTTCTTGAACAGCAGGTAGAGACTAGTCCCTGATCAGAACCGGAGTTTGGATGCAATTTCACTACTTTCTAAGATGTTACTGTACTTGTGCTGGCCCAGTAAATGCTGTACATGGATGCCTGAGGTGAAAAGAAAAAGAGGAAAACAATTCAGATTGTGAGATTTTAGTACCATAAAAAAAAAAGTTCTTGAGGCTGGTCAGAGAACAAAGTATCAGCTGTTAAAGGTAGACACAACATCAGAGCACATTGCAGACTTTGCCTGTAAGTTTCTCAACCAAAATCCTTGCTAGAAATTCTGCATAAATACTGCATTCTTTGAGCCCAACAAGAATCTACAAATCATAACAGCCAGCCCAGAAAAAACATACCCACCTTGTTTTGATCTTTGGAAAATGATTAAAACTACCTCCAAATGGCAGATAGAGGCAGAATTTAAAAAAAAAAACCTAAGTGACATAGGAGCATAAGTTCAACTGAAAGTCAATGGGAATTGTGCTTGTTAATCACTAGAGGCTCTCGGATATATTATCTTAGGTATCTAAATTGTACATCCAAACGGTTTCTCTCTTTGCCCCCTTTTATGGTAATTGTGATTGGCTAAAAGGGTTGAACTCCTAGAGGTAGGTGGGAGGGCTCTCAGTAAAAGGCACCCAGTACTGGATTCACATGGGACAGCTTGATCCAACCCTCCGTGACTGGTAGAAATTTTCAAAATTCCATTGTATCAAAGAAACTATTTGTGTAAACGATCTGGAAACAAAAGCTAGTGTACTATGTGGCAGCAATAATGCCACACAGGGCTTTATAATGACATCTTTGGCAAACTGAAAAATAGTAGTCTCCTGCCACCTGGCGAAAGAAGTATTGTATTGCAAAATTGCTGCAAACCTTGAAGGGAGATGCTAAGACGAAAGATCTTCACAGAAAAAATGGTCCCAGAACAAGGATATCTATTACTTACTTTGTGTTCCCCAACTATGTGATTAACTTTTTTCACAACAACAACAAAAAATACATTCTGTAGCCTACATTAAAGATAAAATTCCTAAAATCCTTATTTTGTGCTTAATGTAGTACTGAAACTTACCTTGCATATTAGTTTGATTTTGGATGACAAAGAACCTCCTGTGTGCTATAAGGAAAATTTAAACATCTAAACAGCATTTATTCAGCCCCAGGCTCATAATTAGTGATCCCAAGCTGAATTTTTGAAAAAGGTGAATAATTTTATTAACAGCGGCACCATTCTTTTGTGCTGGAAGCAGGTACTAGACAGGATGGACAAATGATCTGGTCCCATACAGTGAAATCTTTGTTCTTTTAAATTTGAAGTGGAGCTTTGGAAGAGGGAGACTAGGCTGACTCTTATGCTATGTTGGGGCTCTGCATACAATGCATGGTCTAAGTCATGCTGATTCCCACTGTACAAATACAGGCAGAAATACACTGGGAAGGTAAATGCCTTTAATTCCTAGGTTAAAACCTAGAAGCTGCTTCTCCCAAACCTCCTATTTGGCCATTCAATATAGAGATATTAGAACTAATCATAGGAGAGCTGGCATTACTGATGCTGGATTATTTATATTGATACAGTATGATGAAAGGTTGGGGATAAATGAACAGTACAAGAGTTGTCCCTGATGACAAAAGCATAAAAAAGCAAAACTAAAATAATCGTAACCTTAACCACATTTTAAAAACATAATATGGAAGTAATTTAGTTTCAAAATACAACTTTAGTATTTTAACAAATATTTGACTTACATGTATATGTAAAGGGCTGGCCTTAGGTTCTAGAGGGCCCTGTGAGAAGGAAGATGTGCAGAGCTACCTCCCTCCCACCTCCTCTACCCCAATTTCCAAGGGAGCACAAAAACTGGTGGGGCTGAAAAAGTCAGCTTGGCAGGAGCACAAGTGAACAACAGGAGAGTTTGGCACACATGGTGCGGGACCCCCAGCTGGACAGGGAAAAAGATAGAAACTGAGGAGTATGGAAGGACTGCAAGGACACTAAGGAAATGGCCAGTCTAGTGGTAGCTCTATTACTCTCTGGCAGTTAGCTATTCTGTAGTGAGAGTTACATGGACAAAATGGTGGTCTCTGGTAGTGTAAATGGGTGTAAAGGGGCCTTAACATACATGCAAATCAGGCCCTATATACGTAGAGAGCTCAATCAGTTGTTAAAGTTATATACTTTCCTCTCCTCTGGTAGGTTTCTTATTTTAAAAGAAAAATTGATTAGACCAAATGTTCAAACTATTTCATTTTAAAAAGACACTTAGGCACAGCTGCTTATTGCGTGATGTCTTAATGGCATTTGTCGAATTAGCCAATGCTGCAGCTTATTTGCATAGTGCAGTCCAAAATTCTATAGCTTTCAAAACTATTGCTGACAATGGACTATAGTACCCAAAGCAAATTAACACTTTGTTTTGAAATTAAATTTACAGTGCAAAACCCCCATTCATGAGAAGGCAAGAGCACACATTGTGCTGCAGTATGGTATCATCTGGGTTCACATAATATAGGAGAAGATAAAGGATTATGGACAAAAGTCCTAAGATTTTAATTCAGAGATCAAAACTCAATTTTTAATAAGAGCAAGTATACATTATCCAAAATAAAACAACATGATTTTGCAGCAGATTTTTTAAAAATATGACATACAAGAGAACTAAGGTGACAGGACCAGATTCTGCAAATAGACAAATAATTATGACTAGGATCACAGCATTCATTTCTTTTATTGTTTTACACAATGGTAGGTTGCACATGTGGACAAGACAGCACACAGTTTAAAAATTAGTTTCACAAATTAATAGATTACAAGAAAGTCCAGTGGTTCAACATTTTAAATTTAACTTTTTTAAAAAAAGCAGTAACAAAGAAATACAAATATCAGGATTTTGATTGCAGCCCAATGCAAGTTTTGAAAAAGGTTTAAGTTGAAATGGACTTTTAAGCTTTTAATTCTGCCTTAAAAAACAAAAACGCACACACTATTAATTGCCTCCCAAAGAAAATGCTCATCTCTTAGATGCAGTAACATACAAGTGTACAAAAGTGAAAAGTTCTGTGTTCAAAACTAATATGCTTATTTCTGAACACAAACAACAGAAAACCCCATGTCTGTCAAAGGCCAGTAATTGCTGTATGCAGACATTACTTCCAGAACATACAAAACAGTACTTGACAACACTTTTACAATTGAAAGCAACTGACTTCATACTAGAAAATTATACGTAATACCTGTTTTAGAAAAAAGGTGCCTTGGTGAAAGTGACTGTGAATATTCACTTGGATGCACATTATGTACAAAACAACCTCTATATTAAAAGCTACACTTATCTCCAAAATTCCATATACACTCGAAGAGATTTTTCTGCTGTTTCTGTTTTAATGCACTCTGAGCTGGAGATGCAGCCCAATGTGCCAAGATGCCATAACATGAAGTTTGCTGCACTTGTAAGACTGGTACTATTTCTATTGTTACAATCACTTACCCTCAAAGTATACTGTTTTAATTTATTTCTTAGCAGCAACGGGTGTTAAGGGCAGGTAAGCAACTCTTTTTGGAGTCAATGCCAGTAGCCCTGTGTGAATCAACTCTGTTTGGAATGGTTAGCTACAATTTTCATTAGAGTGGCACAGTCTGCATCCACCACCCACAGAGAGAAGAGACCATCGGCTTCACAACTCTCTGTCCCCAAGCAAATCTCCTGAAGCCTAGCAGCCTCAGAAATGAAGCCCAGCCCAGGAGAGATCAGTTTGGCAACACCAGCTGTGACAACACCTTTGTTTGAAAGTCTCTCCAGATTCTTCTTTGGAGTGATTGCTAGCTGAGGAAAGGAAAATGTTGAGGACAAACAGGCAATTAAACACTATTTGCCAGAATGATACAATAGTGAACAGTATTTCAGCTCGTCTTTAAAAAACAAGCTGCAAAAATATTACAGCCTGGGACTACTATTTGATATTCCTATGAGCATCAAGATGTGGAAGCCTAAAACAACATGGAAAGGGGAACACACAAAGCAAAGAAACATGGAGAGTTTTGTCTATGGGGCAAAGTTCACGTGTTTTTATTATATATACAAATACATACACACAAATGTGTGCACTGTACTGTGTGTGTGTATATATATATATATATTTACATCTATATTCACAAAGAAACACCCTGAAGTAGATTTAAAGGCCATATCCAGGAACAGAAGATATGAACTCTAGTATTTGTACTAGAATATATTTTATCTGTACAAAAAACCCAAATATGCATATATTCATATGGTATAAAGCTTATTAACAAAAAATATTCTGCTACTACCATTAGGTATAAAGCTTATTAACAAAAAATATTCTGCTACTACCATTAGGTTAAATAGATGGTTTTACAAGATTCTTTAATAATGCAGTATAGAACATTTCTAAAACTAGAACCAAAATAAAAATACATAAATGGGTTTCTATTCACAGGAAAATAGTTGTTCAATATGATTACATTTCATATTCCAGAATAGGGAAACATAGCAAAATTTTATAAATCTCCTGGGATGCAATTTAATTACTGCATCCATTTAGAAAAATAGACTTTTAGGATGAACAAAGCTGATTCACTTCCCCTTTCCCCAACAGTGTGTCTATCTTTTCCCTCTCTTGTTTCCAGCTGGAGGTTTCTTCAGCTGAAGAAGTTGCCCTCCTGTCCCAAAACCTGTAGATGCAGGATTAGACACCCCAAATGTCAAACCAGCCGATGCTGTGATGCCAGGATTACTGAAGTTAAACCCAGATGTAGTTGAGCTGCCAAAGCCTTGTATGGGAAGGAAAAATATTTTAAAATCAGAAGTCAGTTAAATCATAACTTCAGATTTGCCCTCGCTCCCATTTACCAGGGATAGTTACTTATTGAATTACTAGTAATTACACTACTCTGAAGATATCAAAGTGGACCCACAATACTATGTCACATTCCTAACACATTGTTTTAGATTTGCTGCATTGAGTCAGAGGCATACAGTGCTTGCACTGTAACATCTAAATTACTATACCCTATAGCGTAATAGTTATTTCACTTTGTTATTATCTGTATTACAGTAGCATCTAGAGTTTTCAACTGAGATTGGGGTCCTACTCTGCAAGGCACTGTGCACGTCTGTCCCTGTCTCTGCATGTTTACAATCTGCCTAGACAAGCCAGACAAAGGGTGGGAGAAGTACAGGCACAGACAGGTGAAGTGACTGGCCTGTGGTCTCTCAGCAAATCAATGGCATATCTGGAATAGAGCTAACAGTCTTGTGCCCTCTTAACAAGACCACACTGTCTTCCTAATATGTGCAACACAGGTCCTAATCTAAAATGGAAATAAGTAAACACTAAACATCCATGCCAAGTTTTAGCTATTTAAAAAAGCCCTTTTGAATTAGTGCACAAAAGACAGCAAGCTTTGGAAAAAACAAAGAATAGCTCAGAAGATGTTGCTAAAGTAAACAAATGAAATCCATCAATCTTCCTTTAGAATGAAACACATGAGAAATTTTGTTCAAGAATTTACAAAACAGAACTGGTCAAATACTATTTTGCAATAATAAGCAAGTAAAAACACCAAGTTCACTCAGATTTGTGAGGTCATATTAGTTATGCATAGGTATTTGGACAATAGCTGAATATTTATGAAAGTGTTAGAGAATCTTAAGAGTTTCTGAAAGATTAGCATGATTCATAACTGCAATTCACAGCAGAAGTTCATTATTCATCCTTCTCCTGTTTAACAACTTTCAGGGAGATGATGATTGCGTGCGATTGGTCACGTTAACGAATATGTGAATTAATCTTGAATCATGAAAAGGATAAAAATCATTTACTGAACACAAATAATTGAAACATTAACAGAAATTAGGATTGGTTCACAAGCTATTCACAGGCAGAAAAGGAGCTAAACCCTTAATGAGCATTATTTATAACAAGTAGTTTAACCAGTACTAGTTATAAGTATAAAAGAGAGTCATAAAATGAAAGCATCTCCATATTCATATTCAGTATCACTGCCACAATGCTATAAAAATTTCTGTAGGTTTGGAAAAACACATCCTAATTTACTTCCAAAATATGCCTCATTTGAGTCGCAAAGTTATCTATGTTCCACACAAATTTGATGTCCTCTCACTTCTATTATTGAAAATTATTTATAATCAGAAATAAAGAATCATGAAACTCAGTTTCAAGTTATTTACATTAAAGGAATAAATCCTACAGCACTTTAAGACTTGTGCATAAATAATTGTGTGAACACTTCAATTTGGACCTTTGTCCATCACCTGGGTGCTTCATGCCAAATAGAAACACACACAGGTACAAATGCTATACTGGCCTCTTCAAGACTGAGGCAAATAAAACTCATATACTACACCTTGATTGTAACCCATTATGATAATTCAGTTACTGCCTATGCAGATCCTCGCTCTTGGGATACCACTCTTGACTCATGATTTATTTTGAAAATTTCCATACGTTGCAATATTTCATGTACTTGCTTCTTGATGCAGAAATTGTTATGCAGGAGGTCAGACTAGATGATCATAATGATCCCTTCTGGCCTTAAAAATTATGAATATATGGAACAGTAAGAATTAGTGAAGTACTAATCCCTAATTCAACTGCTTTTTCATATCAAATTAGAAATATGATCAAGGAAATGCCATGAATATGATTAGACTTTAATAATGTATTCAGTGAAACTTTTGTTTGATTTAACTCTGCCAAAAGGATTAAGCCATATGCAAAATGTATTAAAAAAACAACCTATCAGATGAACCAGATAGCTCTCTTTTTGCTATAATTACAGATTTGGTGGAAAAACCTTCACTGTGCACACAACTGATCTTTCTTTTAAGAAAAGTTTACCTTACAGTAACCGTGGTTCTTTGAGATATGCATGTGGATCCCACTCTAGGACTAGCATATGATTCCTGTGCATGAGATTGCAATCTCTGAATAGCAATGTCTGTTGAGCCTCGCTGCAATGTCCTTGTGCCCCCCATCCAAGAGCATCATGGGCAAAGCAGCCACAACCATCCCTCAGTTCCTTCAGAATCCCAGGTAATAAGGACTCTAAAAAGTGGCGATGAAGGGCAGATCCTGGGATGCACACGGATGACACATAAGAACGGCCGGACCGGGTCAGACCAAAGGTCCATCTAGCCCAGTATCCTGTCTACCGACAGTGGCCAATGCCAGGTGCCCCAGAGGGAGTGGACCAACAGGCAATGATCAAGTGATCTCTCTCCTGCCATTCATCTCCATCCTCTGACAAACAGAGGCTAGGGACACCATTCCTTACCCATCCTGGCTAATAGCCATTAATGGACTTAACCACCATGAATTTATCCTGTTCTCTTTTAAATGCTGTTATTGTCCTAGCCTTCACAACCTCCTCAGGTAAGGAGTTCCACAAGTTGACTGTGCGCTGCATGAAGAAGAACTTCCTTGTATTTGTTTTAAACCTGCTGCCTATTAATTTCATTTGGTGTATATAGTAACCGCTTTAAAAAGCTGGATACAGGGGGGCAAGGGAGAGAAAATAAACATGACTGTACTGGAGAATGGCATGCTAAGCTCATTATAAGGTGGACCATAACTGAACTAGGAGTCCAAAGTGTTTCAAATACAAAGTATAATCAAGGACTTTAGGTATAGGAGCCTCCATTAGGTCAAGGTTGTGTGTGGGGCTGCCCAAATTGAAAATCTTTTCCATTTACAGGAATAATTTTTTCTTGGGGAATGCTTTCTGCTTTGCAGTAGGATCTTCTGTACTTGTAGAGAACAGTAAATCAATAGCACTCCACCAGCCAATATCCAGGCTGTCAGATGTAACAATTTCAAGTCTGGATTTAGTATTTGACCTTGATTCTGTGATACTATGTTTGGACAGTCTGAAAGTGGTATTGGATGCTGAATAAATGTCTTGAGGAGATCTGTTAACCTAAATTGTCTTGGCCAATATGGAGCTATCAGGATCAGTATGAATTTTGCATATCACTTTGGTTATCGAAGTAATAGGTGAAAACATGAGTCTTTGATCCCATGGTACACGAAAAGTGTCTTAGAATCCTGGATTCATGTCTCCATTGGAGCAAAAGGCTGAACACTATGTGCTGTTTGATGACAAGTCTATAACGGGATATTCCCATTGGTGAAACATTGGCACGATGGAGTTCTTCAGAGATCATGTGGCTGGTAATGGATTGGCTGATTAGGAGGTCTCCTAAATCATTGCCAACTCCTAGAAGACAAAGAGTTACTTGGGTTATCCGCTGTTGGCACCACGTCCATCACTTTCATTGCCTCCTGACACAGGAGTGATAAGCAAGAACCTCTTTGCTTGTCTTATATAAATGTATTGCTGATGGTACTGTCTTTGAGAATCTGAATCATGGAATTCTGTAAAATAGATATGAATGCAATGCATGCTAATCCGACTGCTCATAATTCTAAAACGTATATGGGTGGAGTCACACTTTTTAGGGACCAAGTTCCTTGTATATGGAGTTGGCCAAGACATGTGCCCCCACCTGTTCTTGATGCATCTGTGATCAGTATCTTTGCAGGAGGAGGGATGGAATGCTCTTGAGGTCTGACCTTCCATTCAGTGCTGATAAAATGTGAGCAGGGACCATAACTTAAATACCCATTTGATTTCTCCTGGGGTGATACACAGACTTTACCTATGCCCATTACAGTGCTGGCTAAAGTTTGGCTAGTGGTGTCGCATACATGCCAAACTGATATGTGGCCAATAAGTTTGAGGCAGTTTCTTATTGCAGTTGATGGATTTGTTTTGATACTGGTAATGATCATTTGGATAGACAGAACTCTGTTGTTGGAAGATATGCCTTTAATGATTTGGAATTGACTAAGGCACCTGTAAATGTTATTGTTTATGATGGGGTAAGAGATAGTTTCTCATAAAAATTCTCAATGGAGCTCCAGCTGTCTGAAAAGGCGAAGGACATAGATCCAGGCTGTGGTGACTTCCTGATGAGACCTGTCTTTGATCAACCAATCATCTAAATATGAGTAGATGTGAATGCCTCATCATCTCCTCAGCTGTGCTGCCCCTATTCCCAGACACTTAGTGAAAACTGTCGCTACTCTGGAAAGACCAAACAGTAGAACATTCTATTGGTAATGATTGGGACTCACTGCAAATTGTAGATATTTCCTGTAGGCTAAATGAATTGCAGTATGGAAGTATGAGTCTTGGAGGTTGAGAGCCACAAACCAGTCCTGAGCCTAGGAAAGGGATGAAGAAGGTGAGCATTCCTATCCTAAATCTGAGACAGTGTATATGTTGTTTAGTCCTCTCGAGTCTAGGATAGGACAAAGACACCCTTTTTGTTCTGAAACAAAAATATCAAGAGCAGAAACCCCTTCCCCTGTACTCTAGCGGTACCTCCTCTTTGGCTCACAAGCAAAGCAGGGAAGCCATTTTTTAGCATTTTGTAAGAAGGATTCATGAAGAGGGATGGGGAAGGGTAATGGAGCAAGGAAACAAACTGGATGGAGCACCATATGAGACAACTTCCAGCACCCATTGGTCAGTCGTAATTGCAGTACAAGCCTGATGGAAGAAAGCAAACCAGAATCTGAAGGCAGGATCTGGGGATGGCTCTTGCCTGATTTTGTTGTGGTTCTTAACCCTTGTGTCATACCTGCAGACTAAGACTGATCAAAGACCAAGAAAGATTAGCTCCTCTGAGAGAACCTTGGTTTCTTTCTGGGCAGTTATTCAGAAGACTATTGCTAAGGGTAAGTAAGGGTCTTCTATTGAGACTGCCCTTGGTATCTCAAAGGGCTTGTCATTTGGCCTGAGGCACAGGATGCTCAATGAGCAAAGTGTGGCCCTGGAGGCCTTAGGGAGCGTAAGACATCACTGGTGACCTTCAGCAATGATGGTTTTCAACTCTTCTCTGGAGTTGTCAGGAGTTATCTGATGTGGGACAGGGTTTTGCAAAGATGACTTGATAGGTTCGTATTCGTAGCTGAGGTGACGCCGACAAATAAGCCTTTCTTCCAAAAAGGTCTAGTTTATTTGGTTCTTGGTCTTTTGGAGGGTTTTTAGACTGTTTAGATTTCTTGTGGGCAGAAGAGAGACCATTAATGAACCTGGAATTGGGTGGTTATAAAATTGTCCCTTTTGGGGTAACTGGTACTCCTTTTCCATTCTTTAAGCAGTTTGAAGCAAAGCTGTTGACACCTGATAGAGTCTTAGCTGGTTCTAAGATGCCCTCATTAATTGACAGTGCTATTCTGGCAGGAGCAGAAGAATGCAGCATATCTGAAAGCTTGGGAGCTTCTTCTTCAATTATTAAAATCTCTATTTTGAGGATCTCAGCTGTATGAGAAAGCAGCCTCTGGAAGGCTCTAAAATCACCTGGGACTGGTACAGGAAACAAGAGTGTTTCACTGGGAGAAGACAATGACTGGTCTCAGAGGATGAAAGGTGTTGCTCAGAGGGCTCTGGACCTGACTGTTTCTCCTGTGAATGCTATTCTTGCTCCTCCCTGTCTGTACCACACCCCCTATCTGTAGAAAGGGACCATGGCCTGTGTTTTATTGAGTGGTAAGATGGAGACCAGCTCCTGGATACTCTAGATGGAGGTCATCAGTATGCCCAATAGGACCAACAGGGATCCACCTGGCTCTGGTAACACTGATCAGACCATTGCCATGCCTGAGATGGATGAGTCAAGGCTCTGAAGTGAGCATCCCTGGTTTGTAGAGCAAGGCTTTCTCCTGGTTTCTGAGACACAAACTGCTAGACGGCAGAATGAAGGTGTTCCCCAGTGAAGGAGAAAAAGAGAAAACTTTCTCTAGAGGTGGCACTGATCTTGAGGAGGACTCAGTACCAAGAGACCAGAGGTGTGTACGAGTGCCCACCGTAGTGACATTGATGTGGAATGTGGTGCCAGAGACTTAGCTTCTACCTTTAACCATTAATTAAGGCTTCTATCGGGAGTGCCAATGTCGATAGCTTCCAGCATTGTCACAAGTAAGCACAGAAGGTTCCCTGTGCCTTTTCAGTACTGTGTCAGAAATTGAGTTGGTGTCATTTGTCTTTGGGTGCAGTCCTCCAGTCCCAGAGGAAAATGAGTTTTTGAATGTCTCCTTGTGGACAGAGGGGGATTGGTGGTGGGAGCAATATTCATTTGTCTGTTTAGATATTCATTGCCTAGAGAAGGCAATAACAGTCTTCAGTGCCATGGTGGTAACCAATACTGAGGTAGTCTTCAATGGTCCTATATTCTTGCCTGACAGTGCTGTGGACTTCTTGCTAGTACTGACCTGGGGTGCTGTGTGCTGGCTAGCAGGGACACTGGATGACTGGGACTTAGTAACAAGGATTAACCCCAAGATCGAGATCTCAAACACACGGCCCGTGGAGTTATTTGCTGTGGCCGCCAAGCTCCTCTCCTCCACCGGTCTCCTCTCCCAAGCAGCATGCCGCGTCCCCACTCCTCTGCCTACCTCCAGGTGCTTCCTACCACCAAACAGCTGTTTGGCAGCACTTAGCGCTTTCCAGGAGGGAGGGGGGAGGAATGGGGACCCACACACTCAGGGGAGGAGGCGGAGAAGAGGCGGGGCTGAAGCGGGGATTTGGGGAAGGGGTTGGAATGGAGGCAGGGAAGGGGTGGGGACTTTGGGGAAGGGGTTGGAATGGAGGCAAGGAAGGGGTGGGAAGAGGAGGGGCAGGGGCGGGGCCTCATGGAAGGGGTCGAGTGGGGGCGGGGCTTTGTACCTTTATATGAAAAGGTGTCAGTGATGCGGCCCTCAGGCCAATGTACTAGTCCTCATGGTGATTTGAGTTTGAGATCCCTTCCCAAGATGGAACTGGTCTCTTCTAATGGCCTGAAGTCCTTCTCATGGATTGTTCAAGGAGCTATAAATTTATCCAACTGTCCCTGGATTTTCTTGTCTTGGTCAAAAAGGAAGTGTATCCCATGCAGCAGCCTGGAACATGGCTCCCACCAGGACAAAAAAAAAAAAAAAAAAAAAAAAAAAAAAAGAAAACAAGAAAAAAAAAAAAAAAAAAAAAAAAAAAGACAGCGGCTCTGGCCATCTGTAAATGGAATGAGCCTCACAGATGGGCATGGTCTGAAGCCTGAGGGCTTTGAATCTGCCACTTTAAGCAAAAAGTGGAGAGAAAAAAGTTAGTTACTTTCCCCCCCTTTTTGGCAACAGTGCAGTAAAACAAAGAAAAGAGGGGGAATTTAAAGGGAATTAATCATAACTGACTAACTAAAAGAAGCAAATTTTGCTAAGAGGTAGTGGGTAGTCACTGCTTGTTCCATCTCATTGCTGGGGTAGTAAGAAGAAACTGAGGAATGGTTGCTGCTGCTCTGCCCTTTATGCTCTCAGATGGGGGCAAGAGGACACGTATGGTACAGGGGTGGCCTAACAGATACCACTATTCCAAAGCTCTGATCTCGTGCACATCAGGTGCATACATGCATGAAGTAGGACCGACATGGACACAATCGAAGAAGAAAACTTGATACAATATTGCATAAAATGTAAATAAGAAAGATACTGCATTACTAGATGTATTGTTGTATGGGTAAAAAGTTGGCTGCCATTGGAAGCAGTGAGTAAATATTAAACAATGTATTTTTTTTTTTTTATTAAAGTGAGGGAAGGTTGCTAGTGGGGCCCAGAAAGGATCAACTTGGGGAACTACATTTTTCATTCTAAGACAGTGTAAACTATACAATTAAAAAATTGGACATGGGATAGATCAAAAGTTGGGAATTATCTGTGAATCCTAGAGATGGGCTGTGATAAATGAAGGGGGGGTAGCTCCCTTTTATGGACAACCATACAGTCAGTAGCTATAGAATCCTCCTTAGCCGCTATACCCTAATTGCCTTAACTGTAAAGGGTTAAGAGAAGCTTAACCTGAGTTGGCACCTGACCAGGGGAACCAATAAGGAGGCTATACCCTTTCAAATTGAAAAAACTGCTGGGTGTGGGAGGTTTTTTCTTGGTCTCTCAGGCTGGAGAGAGGGGAAGGCAGCAACAAGCTGTAAGCTTTAAGCCAGGTATGGGAAATCATCAGCATCATACCTAGAAAACTCCTAATTTGGAACTCCAGATATGTAAGTAAGTAGCATAGGAAAAGTTAAGACAGATGTGATTAGGAACCTTTTTGGTTGTTTTGGTTTGTGGATTCCTCTGTGCTAACCCCAGGTACTTTTGTTTTGCTTGTAACCTTTAAGCTGAACCCCAAGAAAGTTATTTTTGGTGTTTAATCCCTAAAGCCTAAATTTTCAGATGTGCTTCTTTTTAAATAAATTTTACCTTTTTTAAAAGAATCCTTTGATTCCAAAGTCCTTAGACAAGGGGTTGGTCTGTGCTCACATTGCTAAGACAACTGGTTGGTATTTTATTCTCAAGCCTCCCCAGAAAAGGCAGTGAAGAGGCTTGGGGGGGGGGGGGGGGGA
>NW_020664492.1:2514421-2672869 GCF_002925995.2 Terrapene triunguis | reverse complement strand
GGGGGAGAATAGGGATTCCAAGTGACACTTCCCTGAATATTTGTGAAAATCACTTGATGATGGCAGCAATATCTGTCCAAGGCAGAAGACTGTGCCTTGGAAGAGTTTTAACCTAAGCTGGTAGAAGATAAGCTTAGGGGGTCTGGGTCTCTCATGAACCCCAGAGTTCAGATTGGGGGGGGGTAGACCCTGACATGGGCAGATTAGAAAGAAATTTATGGTAACATCTTACGGAAGAGGAGTCAGATCTAAACTCAAGAGCTGCAATAATGGCACATACATGCTCCCCTAGACCCAAACCACCCTACTGACTCTGATTAAAGAAAAAGCTGCAGAAACAAAATACAATTCTCATTACCTAGGACAATCACAAGGTTCTACAAAACAATGGTCTCAGTGTTGAAGTCCTGCAAACAGTGCCTGGGGAAGAGGACTGACTTAAATGAAGTTTTTTTTTGTTTTTTTGTTTTTTTTTAATAAGTGTATCCAAGCCCAGTTACTCCATACAGTAAATCTATACTGTAAGATCACATTCAATCCAGAGGCCATCTGACACAGGCAAAGATTAATGTATTTATACACTATCAAAGTTATCTGGAGATTTGATTTCCATAATCTCTTCAATTTAAATGATATTGTTTAGATTTGCAATATGGTTTAAGTGATTCATAACATTTCCTTATCGATCTCCCAGTTCAGAAAAGCTTTCGAACACATGCTTAAAGTTAGGCATATGTTTCAGTTTCTTGCTGAATCAGGGTTTTAATGAACACTTCCGCTTTGTAACACAAAACTTTAAAGTACTGCATGCCTTAAGCCTTTTATACCATTCATTTAAAAATGTTTAATGCTAGAGTAACAAAGTTGCTTATGAAGATTAAGCAAGTTTTGCACTTCGTAGTAATTCAATGGAAAAAAAAGGTTACTAACCTTCTGTAACTGTTGTTTTTGTGAGATGTGTTGCACATGTCCATTCCATGTGTGTGCATGCCCTGAGCACACTCACTGCAAGATTTTTCCCTCAGTGGTACCCACCGGGGCAGCTCGAATGCCCTCTGGTGCCATGCACCTATAGCACCGTTATAAAGTGCCCAGCCAACTCTGCACCCTCTCAGTTCGTTCTTTCTGGAAAAGTCTGATGCAGAACGGCAGGAGGGTGGGTCGTGGAATGGACATGTGCCATGCATGTTGATGAGCAACAGAAGGTTAGTAACTGTTTTTCCTTCTTTGAGTGATTGCACATGTGCATTCCACTCTAGGTGGCTCCAAAGCAGTTGAATAGTGGAGGGATCAGAATTCATGGACATACTGACCGCAGGACAGCTCAACCAAATTTGGCATCATCCCTGGACTGTTGAGTGATGGTATAATGGGAGGAGAATGTGTGCACCGATGACCAGGTTGCTGCTTTACAAATATCCTGAGTAGGGATCTGTGACTGGAATGCTGTTGCTGATGCTTGCAACCTTGTGGAATGAACAGTCAGGTTAGCTGGTAGCAGAACACCTGCCTGGTCATAACAAGTATGAATGTATGAGGTGATCCAGGACGAAGCTGTCTGTGAAGAGACTGGGAGACTCTTCATCATATTAGATACAAACAGTTGGGTAAATTATTGGAACAGTTTAGTCCTTTCTATGTAGAAAGCCACATAGTGCATCTAACATCCAATGAGTGAAGATGTGGTTCCTCCCTATTTACATGCAGCTTCGGGTAGAAGACAGGTAGGTAGGTAGATTGCCTGATTGCTATGAAATTGCTAAACCACTTTTGGGAGGAAATGGGTGAGGACGTAAATGCACCTTATCTTTAAAGAAGACTGTGTACAGAGGTTCTGATGTGAGGGCATGGAGATCCGAGATCCTTCTGGCCGAAGTGATGGCCACTCAGGCTTGGTCTACACTACCCGCCTGATTCGGCGGGTAGAGATCGATCTTCTGGGATCGATTTATCGCGTCTCATCTGGACGCGATAAATCGATCCCAGAAGTGCTCCCCCGTCGACTGCGGAACTCCTGCTCACCCAGAGGAGGAAGCGCTGTCGACGGGGGAGCTTGCCTGCGCTGCGTGGACCCGCAGTAAGTAAACTTAATTAGATCTAGGAAACGTTGACTTCAGCTACGCTATTCTCATAGCTGAAGTTGCGTTTCCTAGATCAATCCCCCGCCCCAGTGTGGACCTAGCCTAAGAAAACCACTTTCCAGGAGAGGTATAGCAAACAGCAAGTTGCCCAAGATTCAAACTGTGGTCCCATAAGCTTTGATAGATCAAGTTCAGGTCCCAGGGAAGAACGGGCTCTCTTACTTGAGGGTATAACCTTTGTAGGCCCTTGAGGAATCAAACAGACATGTCATTTGAAAAAATGGACCGGTTATCCACCCAATAGTGGAAAGCTGGTTTTGCTGCAAGGTGAATCTTGACAGAGGAAATAGCTAAGCCTTGCTGCTTCAGGTATAAGAGATACTCAAGAATTTCTTGTAAGGATGACTGTGTGGGTGAAGCCCTGCATTGGGATGCCCAGACAGAGAACCGCTTCCACTTTGAAAAGTAAGTATCCCTGGTGGAGCTCTTTCTACTACCTAATAGGACCTGATGAACTTGCTCTGAGCAAGCCTGCTCTCTGGGATTTAGCCATGGAGCTTTCAGGCTGTTAGGTGAAGGGAGCTCAGGTTCAGATGGAGCAGCCGATCATTATCCTTAGAGATCAGGTTCAGGTGTAATGGAAGTGGGATGGGGTCATCACTGAGAGGCCTAGCAGAGTGGAGAATCAGTGTTGATGGGGCCATGCTGGGGCTATCAGAAGAACTCGGACCTGGTCCTGGGTGATCTTTAGCAGTACTCTGCACAAGCGGGATAGGGTTAAAAGCATAATAAAGATGTCCTGTCTATGATATCAAAAAGGCGTCCATTATAAAACTTGGACTGTGACCTCGCTGGGAGCAGAACTGGTGACACTTTCTGTTGTACCAGGTTGCAAATAGATCTGGGGAGTCTGGAAAACGTCCCTCGCCACATCTGGGCAAAAGGACCAGTCATGGTGAGGAGAAAGTCCTGCTGAGGCGATATGTCAGGTCTTTTTGCGTTCCCAGAAGGTACGAGGCCACAAGACTGATTGCGTGGGCCATGCAAAATTCCCATAACTGAATCGCTTCCTGACATAGGAGGGAAGAGCAAGCTCCTCCTTGCCTGTTGAGATAAAACATGGCTGCAGTGCTGTCCATAAGAACAAACAAGTTTCTGCCCATAATGTGTGGCAGGAAGGCCTGACAGGCCAGGTGAACTGCTCTGAGTTCCCGGACACTGATGTGGAGTGAAAGTTCCTCCAGAGACCAAAGGCCGTAAAAAGGGAACGCCCGCACAAACAAACAGTGAGCAGATCCAACCACCAACTGAGGGAGATGAGGACCCACGAAGGTACTATGAGTGCGAAGTCCAGATGGTAGCGGTTTGGTGAGTACACTGAGGCCAGCCATGTCTGGAGGGGTGTGACGCGCAGTCTTGCCTGTTGTACCACATATGTGCACAAGGCCATGTGACCTAAAAGTCTCAGACAATTTGTGGCTGTTGTGACTAGACGACCCTTGAGGTGAATCATCAGGGATGTGATTGTCTGGAAACGACCCTCTGGGAGGTAGGATCTGGCCTGAGTAGAGTCGAACACCACTCCAATAAACTCTATCCTCTGCGCCGGTGCGAGGGTAGATTTCTCTACATTTATCAGAAGGTCTCGGGCTTTGAACGTCAACTGCATAAGCTGAATGCTGGACACTTCCGGAGCCCTGGACCAGCCCTTGACTAGCCAGTGGTCTAGATAAGGTTAGACCTGCACCCCTAACCTCCTCAGGAAGGCTGTCACTACCGCCAGACATTTTGTAAACATCCGTGTAGCTGCAGACAGGCCGAATGGGAGGGTTCATTACAAATCTGAGGAACCTTATGACATATTGGTATATTGATATATGTAAAAAGGCATCTCTTAAATTGAGGGCAGCATACCAGTCCCTGGGATCTAGGAAGGAGATAATGGATGTCAGGGATGTTCTAGATAATACTTAGTCCTGCCTTGAGTGCAGGGGACTGGACTAGAAGACATCTGCAGGTCCCTTCCAGTCCTACAAGTCTATGATTCTATGAACTATGTATAAATATAAGAAAAAGAAGACCACAGAGAACTTGCCAAAGCAAGGATAGCAGTCCCAGCGACCATCACAGGTGGTAAGAAGGAACTGAGAGGGCATGGGGCTGGCTGGGCACTTTATACTAGTGCTATAGGTGTACAGAACCAGAGGATGTTTGAGCCACCACAATGGGTACCACTGAGAAAAAAATTTCCAGCAACAGTGCTTGGGGCACGTACATTCCTAGGGTGGAATGCACATGTGCAATCATTCAAAGAACTTGACATTTTTATCATTAATATATGAAAAATTAGTAAATAACTTATTTTTGGCTTAATGTAGTTCAAGCAGCAGGAACCTGTAAGAAAATTTAATTATAAAAAGTAAAAAGATTTGAGCATTATATAAAAATATGCATTTGTTACTAAATACGAAGAATGCTAGCGTTCCAGTTTTGCAATATGCAGATTCTACCAACAGAAACGACATGCACTTTACCAGGATGTTATGCATTCATGAGCATTAGCCACCCAAATCAAGCAAACATTTATTTCCATTTTGTAATGTGCTGTTTTAAACTAAAGCATTCTTTAAGCCTCATTTGAAAGAAGAATCATCCTAAACTAAGAAAGAAAAAGCATGGATGCTACACAATAGAGGTAAAAATTAATGCAGTCCTTATTTGATGTAATACATAAATTAATATGAGCCAGAGGAGTCCACAGGAAAAATCAGCAATATTATTTCAGTGTTACTGAAAACCCTTGTTTTTTAGAAACAGTTGTAATTAGAAAAACAAAAGTAAAAACAAAAAAATACTATGATAAACCAATCCTGGAAGGCAGACATCTACTCTAATTTTCTAGAAAGCAAAAGTGATGATAAACATATGTTCTAATAACTAAAGCTAATTACAAAATTAGACATGGGTGCCAAACGAAAGAGTTAGATTTCAAATACCCAAAGTTTGGGAGCAATGGGTCCAATATTCAACATCTATTTTATCACTAACAAAAGATTAAGAATCAAATGAGTAATAAGTAGGAAGTTGCCAAACTGACAGCGGTATGAAAAAAAGTGTATTCAGATGTTGAACTATATGAGAGGCCTCAGAATGAGACAAAATAAATTTTCAAAATAAAATCCTTAATTTATATATAGGAATTATGAACGTACAAACTGACAATTGCATACATAATTTGCCTTTCTGCATATAAAATGTAAGCATTTAGTTTTACAAAGGTATCCTTAAAGTTTAGTTATTGTAAGGTAAATTCTGACTAAAAAAAATAAGAGCATCTAACTATTGGTGAATTAAGCAGAACACATTTTAGAAAACAACAAAACTTAAAATAACCTTAAAAAGTCTACCTTTCCCTTGTATTCAAATAGCGAGCGGTGACTCCTGTGCCTCAAACTACATCTGATGTAATTATTTTTTTTTAAACTGTAAATTATTAGTAAAACAGGAGCTATCATTTATTGAAATCAGTAGTTCCCTTTTAGGGAGACAGCATCCAAAAAGGGGCATTTTAGGGGTTGATTTTTTTCCTCTCTAAAATAATCAATTTAGTTTAAAGCAAATATTTCTTTAGTTAAAATAACATTTTTCAACGGTTTTATTGTAAAGGCAACTTTAAGCATGTACATGATATTGTTTTCAATTAGTTTTTTTAAAGTGAAACCTGCAGTTGGATTATGCATTTGTACTTTTAAGACAAATTTGAATTCAGATAAAAGCAAACCTGCACTAAGACTTCCCGAGGGTTTATTTGTAGTTCCAAATCCGAATGATGGTGCGCCTGTGGCAGTGCTTCCAAAAGCAGAGCTACTTCCAAATCCTAGTGGAAGAGTAGTAAAGACATGCAACAACATAAAAAGCAGGTAACATAGAACACTGCAATTTAAAATTTATAGTTTTTAGACAATAATTTAAAAGCATATTTAATCCTAAGAATTATTTTTAGTAAATCTATTTCACTACTCAAAGTGTCCTGCTCTAAATGCAGCACTAACTGAATTCTGCAAAAAACAACCCCTCTACCCTGCCCCCAGCAATGCTCAAACAGAAAAGCGTCTGAGAATCATAGAAAACTATTAGTAGTTTTATTTAAAAATCAGATACTGAATGGTAAGTATTAAGCTATAAACAATGACTGCAGTTAAATGGAAATGTCTGTGGTCATAGTCACATTATTCTATAGCTATTAAAATACAAAGAGGATGAGTTCAATGACATCATTTCACTCCACCACCAATAGGTTAAAAACCTAAGCAAATTCAGACTTAAATTACATGAATAGGCTAGGAATTCTAGCTCCAGTAACCTCAGGACTTGTCTACATGATAAAAAATTGCCCCGTTTTAACTAAAGGTGTTATTTAAAACCAAATTTAGTTAAATGGGTGCCAAAGGCTGCATGGACACCTTTAATTTGGTTTAAACCCTGCTTATTTCAATTCAGCTTAAATCAATTAGGGATCAGTTTAAGATAAATCAAAATAAGCCACACTTTAATTGCAACTTCCTTGTGTAGACAAGACTTTAGCTGAGATGAAAAGTATGAGGTAAAAAGCTCTAATAATTAAGATAATAAAGTATCTGGCACTCAGAGGTAGAGATCACTGTAATAGGAATAGAAATACATGAAATTAGTTTGGTCACCTGGCTCTGATAACCTTATAACTACTAAGTTCGTATGAAATAGGATTTCATCAGAACTACTCAACTACATCCTTGCAGAAAAAGGGCAGCCATCTTTTACTCTATAGTTATGTAATCTCAAGGAACAATTTGATTTAGTAGTTCTGAGATGTTTATATTTTGAGACTAGACCATTCAAAATTTGCTTAGAATGTAAGATTTTTGAAATACTGGTCACTATTAACATATACAAGGAAAAGTAAGCACACATTTGATGTTTGAGGAAGAGGCTATGGGATAGGAAAGATTAAAAATCCATTCAGTAGCTTTAACTGATTCTTTTTAAAAGAGAACAGCATTCAAACTTGTTAAATGATAGCTTTTTAACTAAAGCTTGAAAATAAGGGTATGAAAGATATTCACATTTTTAGCAGAACTGTAAAATCTACTAGTCTTAATTTACAAATATGAATTTTAAGGTTTATAATTGTAGTAATTCAGGACATGTAAGGTTCCAAAATATTGATTCTATAGACAAGAGGACTTTGCCTTTGTACCAGAGAAATCTCTCTATTTTACAGGTGAACAAATTGTATCAGTGTAAGGTTGCTCAGTGGAGCAACATTTCCCATTTTTTGCCCAATCCAATTATAAATGGATTATCAGATACATGTTAGTACCATTAGTATAGGAATGTTGTTTTAATTAATGAAGGAGCAGGCATCTACACTCCAGGAATACTAACTATACGTGCAATTGTTAAGACTGTAACTTGTGAATATGACCAGTAAGAAATTTTGCAAGCGAAGAATGTAATTTGGAGAATGTGTGTCTAATAATCCATTATGATTACACTACTTGATTTAAGTATTTAATTTTCTGAATCCTTGAAGTATTCACTTTGTCCATCTATTTCCAAGAGCCCCATTTCTGGATGTTTTTTCTTTCTTCCCCCTGCTGTACTAAGTTCTCTTTGTTAAATTATTCTTCATGTGTCGTAAGTCCGTATGTTGCAGAATAAATTACAAACCCAAACAAAAGGAGTTAAGGATTTTACAAGATAATATACAATTATGGCAAAAAGTTATCAAAAAATTGCCTTCTTAAGCAAAGAGCTACTAAAGAAAGTTTAAAAATTAAGGCTTCAAGATCTAGCCAGTAGTTAGCTCCTATTTACTTGCTAGGACAAGTTTGTGTAACTTGCATCAGCAAAATTTCTAAGAGTGTATCTGAACAAACTGTAGTTTACAACGTGTTTGAGGGAGGGACCAGGCCTTCCCTTTGTGTTTGTACAGCACCTAACATGCTATGGGGCTACTCAAAACAAGTAATGTAAATACATACTTTTAGTCCACCTATGAAGATTAGTAATTTTTCCTGTTATCGGTACACACAAAATCTACTTCCATAGATAGTCAAATTTACAATTTGGCTGATGAGGACCATTCTGGAATTTATAAAGAATGTAACTAATTCCAAAGATAAGTAAAGTAGTTCATATTAAATGACTCATCATTTTAAAGATCTCAAACTACTGTAAATACACCGCACCATACAACATTAACAGCAAGTGAATTTTAATATCTATATAGTTCTGTGAAATTTACATGTTGATAGTCACTGTTCAGTTCACAGTTCACCTGTTGATAATAATCCTATGTTTCAAGTGAGAAAGCAATATTCATTAATTTTAAACTATCTTTTTTACATCACTACTTGCTCTTTAAGGCACAGCTCCTCTCCTGGAGGGTCTCCTACCTACTCCCTCCAGTCAGTCAAAAAATATTTGGATTTAAACAAAAGAGAATTTTCCTCACTTTCAGAAGTTGTGAGGTTGAATAGCTTGACAAAAAGGATTTTGGATCTCAGCATTAAGAGGCAAACATTTTACAGAGCTGGATTCTGTACTAGATAGCTATGTAGCAGAACATAATTATGCTTTGACAAACAGGTTCCCTGAACAAGTGCAAATTAGATAGTTTTCCAGTACAGTTTCTTATTAAATCCTTGAACTGATAAACAAGCTGAAATGTGTTTTAAGAGTTAGAACTCAATTGTACACAGGAGAAATTTCTTAATTAGGTTAACATACATTCTTCTGGCTGCTATTTCAAATCCAAATAAAATGTGATTGTCTTTAAAACTGTGGGTACCTACTTTTAAAGCCTTTAGTAAACTATAAATAAATTCAAGTCCTAGTTACAAAATAATTGGTACTTTCCTGGTTTCAAAAATGCAACCCCAACATGCTTATCTTATGCCCATCTCTCTTGCATCTTTGGGTTCACTAAAAATGTCAACACTAGATTTAACCTTTGTGGTTTATCTTACTCTCGCTCTACAATGCAGATGACTTTTTCCCTCCATGTGTCTTACTTTTGCCAAACTGAAGATTTACTTCTGAAACAGATCATCCTCTTAGTGAAGTTTAAAGTTTGTAATAAATTCAGATGTATTGTATAATAATTCAATGAAATATTAGAAAAGTTAAAGTGTACCTCCAAGGTTTGAAGAACCTAAGCCACTTGATTGCAAGCCAGTGCCAATACCTGAGCCGAATGGCGTTCCAAAACTAACTCCCAGAGATGGCTGTGGCCCTGGTATAAAAAAAAAATGAAAACAAACTTGCCTTACTCTTTCATGATAAAGAGATCCTTTATGTAATTATTTGATAAAAGTGAACATTATTGCTTTTAACAAATTCCATTAAAGTCCCCAAAACTTTACCTCTTCAAAATTCTTCCCCAAACTGCCTCTATGTCCACCTGGTAAATCTAAGAAAATACTGAACACAGTGTAAGGTGAAGCTACTTAAAACTAGCTAGTTACAATATATAGTGAAGTATTTTTGTTACAAATTCAGTCTAACCTTATAAACCTATTTTAATAATTTATTAAAATCTTTTAAGAACTACACTTAAATGTGACACTATTTTGACACAGTCTGTTGAAAGCAGAAGGAGAATCTTTTTAAAAATCTAACTTTAATAGTTAGTATCAAGTTTCAATTAAAAGAAGAGAAACTGACACTAACATGACTAAAAACCATCGTGTTACCAATAGCCAATATATTTAATAACTAGAAACCTTCAAAGCTACTCATTTGAGTATTTTTCCAAATTTAAACAAACATTAAGTAGATAAAAAACAAGACAATGACTTTATTTTATTAAATTTATTGTTCATTTTAAAGCAAGTCAATTACACAACATGACAATTCAAACTTTTTCCACACAAAATAATAACTGAGTTCTGTTAAGCTTTGCTACATTACACCATTCCAACCACCTGTTTAAATAAGCATTTACAAAGGCACAATTTTGTGTACCTTAACTAATTAGATACATTCAAAATTTAAAATTCAGAAGTTTGTCCCATCATTTAAAAATTTTTAGAGACAGCAATTACCCTGCACGTTCACACTAAAATGCAGGATTGTCAAAAACCCATTTTCAGTCTGCCAAGCTTAAATTTATAGCCTTAGTTTGTTTTTCTTGTGGAGAATAGAATCACCTTGCTAGTCCCTCCTGTTATTAACACATTACAAAAATCTAAAAGTCATTAACGCTGATAAATAATTTATGAAAATGATTCAACAGTTTTCACAGTACAATCTTTATATTCCTGTCTTTTTCCAAACACAGTCATCAGTGCATTAGTTAGAAAGTTGAAGGGGTTGTCAAGATAAAATACAGTGCCTACCTCTTAACCCAAGTTAAGTACATTCTTATAATTTAAAAAGGCAATACTGTAAGCCATATGGTCACAAGCATACATAGCACAGAATGCAATGTACATGGTAATGTCTTTGCCAACAATGTTGGAACAAGTAAGATCTTGTAGTCCTTTTATTTTTTTGTTATCTTTTGGTTCTTATTCAGAATTTTTGCCTTACTTGTTAAAGTATCTGTAACCAGCAATTTTCATCTAAAGCGATTTAAAATAAAAAAAAGCTAGTGGTAGTATTTTGAATACAAAGTATTTGGTTCTTGAGATTGAGAAAGTCAAATGGAGGATCAACCAGTGTTTGAATTAAGTAGAAGGCACTGTATTTATTAAGTGGTAACACTTTCGCAAGAAACACAACAAAGCCCTTAAATGATCCAATGCAGAATGAGGTCTGCCTACTCAAAGTAGTGTTAAACTAAAATTTATAAGGGCAACTAAAGCTGTGAATTTGCAGTCTGCGATTAAGTAGCTATTTGGGAAGTCAAGTTCTATCATTGTTCCAAGTAAGAAGTATGCACTGTATTTCATACCAGCTAAGGCCCTTAAAGTATTTTTCTACAATAAAAGTGATGGATTAATCTCAAACTAATTTGTTTAAATCCAGTTTATTTTAAATATTGAAATATCTACCTAGCAGCTCCTTTAGAAATGTTGTCAGTACAAAGGAAATTAAAAACAAAAACAAAACAAAAAAAACCCATGTCAGTTAGACCTCTAAAACTAAAACAGAAAAATGTGTCCAGTTCCTTCTCATTTAAAGAGAGTGCATCAATTTTCTACCTTAATAGGAGGCACTGTTGGTGGAAGACCTTAGAATAGAATGAAGACACCAGAGTCCTCCAAGACATGCTTGTTTTTAAATGTAACATGCTTTTTAGATCAGTAAAACAGTATTACTCTAAAACACCTATATTCAAGTTATATAAAACAGGATTTCATTCCAAAAGCTGACAAGCTTTTCATTGAACAGGCCTGTGATATATTTGTTCATTCTGTACCATAAAATTCTGAAGGCATTGTCATAATTTATAAACCTCTTAGGTAAACATACATAATTTTCAATAGCAAAAGACTAGTGATAAAGATCCTCCATGCCAAAAGTACCAGCAAACATTGTCACCTTTGGCTATTATAAGTTATGAGACAAATCCTTAAAACAATAATTTTAACAATATTTTAAAACCTGCTATTTTTTGCCCTGTAGAGCATTTTTAGTTTAATAAATAAAGACTCACTACTAAGAACCCAATTAGACAATAGGTCAACAAGATTCCCTACCAAAGTGATACCATAGTTTAAATTTATGTGACATTTTACAGAGTTCATCACATCATTGGTTCAAACACAAGACCAAATTTAGTGTCACAATTCAAATTTCATTCTGAGAGTAATACACTGAAATTTTACCTATGTCAAGGTCAAATTATACAATAAAGTTCTAAGTGCTGTAAAGATTTTATTAAAGTATCCCATTCTCACTTAAATTTCATGTTGAGAAGTCAAAACATAGCTAATATCTTAATCATGCTTTGACTTTAGTTTCCCCCCCAGCTAAATCAAGAATAATTAAATGTTTTGGGGGAAATGAAGGAAAGTATTCCTTTGGTTAAGCGAACTTAGCCTTACCAGCAGAACGTTAGATTGGTTCCATCCTATTGCATGTAAGGCTGTAATGACACTTGGCTTTTTATTTTCCCTTAGTGTTTCTCACAATTTCTACTGCCACCAGTAGCACTAAGAGTAGACTGCCCCCCTGGCATTTTAACTACCATGTTGTTAAAGACTGCTCATTGCAGGTCTAAATGAGAGGGTAGTAAAAGCGCTTGCTGCTGATCTAACTAGCACAACCAGCATTCCACCAACAGTAACGCTGCACTAAGAGTAACAGTGTGAAATTAAGAGAAAAGTTTAGTGCAGACATGGCTAAAGCGTAGTTTTATTAACGCTAAACCCTTGACTTCTGAATGTGAACTAAAAATAAATTACGGTCTCTGCCTTCCTTCAGAGAAAGATGAGTAGCTTGCTAAATCTAAATTAACTTTAAGGAATAGCCTTATACCATGTAAACATCAATATATTTTTAGACACAAGAACAAAAGTCCTTACTCTTGACATTTAGAGTACTGTGTGTTACTTTTTTTTTTTAGCCAAACTTTAAAAGCCCAGATTAATTTTCTTGTTTTAGAAAAGTCTTTGTGAAGAGATCATGGGGAAGAACAGTAGATTAGGTATCTCTCTCTCACACACATACAGTCAAACACTTGTCCTGCCCTCCTCTCATCCCTTATATTTCTACTCTTTTGGGCCCTGATCTTGCAAATATTTAAGCAACTGATTAACTTTATGCACGGTGAGTAGTCACTGAAGGCAATGAGATAACTCACAGTGTGTAAAGTTAAGTGAATGCTTTAAGTCTTTGCAAGATTGGAACCTTATTGCAGTAGAAGGCCAAATGGCATCTTTTCCTCTGCTAAACAGACAGTGGTCCAAACATCTATTCGCCTCAGTTGCTTACAGCCAAGTCCTCTATAGTGTGTTTTACGGGGAGACAATGAGTGCATTTGGTAATAGTCTGACCCCATTAGTGGTAACCTAAAGTCACTGCCACCTATTCTTTTTTGGTGGCATACGTGATAAAGGTTGATTGCCTAAGTCCCTCTGCATCAGAGACCATGATCACATCTATAGTTGGCATACTTGTTGGCACTTCTGAGATACCCAACAAAATATGAGCAGAGACTTTATTACTAACCGCAAAAAAGTTATTGAAGGTATCTCAAGATATAAACTGCCTTATCCTATGGAGGTTGGCATAGCTCAACTTTTCAATTCTCTCACCCATCTGGCTGAAAGGACATTCATACTGAAAAAGTTCTAACAATGACATTACTTTATTGATGTGATAGCTCAACTGGTAGTTCTTTTGTCTCTGGAGCCAAAAAAATAACTTCAAACCCCTCACCAGTGGTAATGAGGACACATGATTAGGACATCTTAAGTAGTGTGACAATCAATCCTATAATGACTAATGAAAGGATCTTAAAAGACAAGAAAAAGGTGAGTGGAGAGGTGCAGTTTTTGGTAACTATTAGGGCTGCACAATCCACACATCCCTCTATATAAAAAAAACATGAGAGAATTGGAAGTCATTTCAGATTGTTACATCCTTAAAAAAAGTTTATTGTATATGTCAATGCATCTAGAGAATAATTCCACAATTTTTAGTTATAGCCACCAGTAGAAACACTCTTAGTGGATTACAGTCGAGATTTAGATATAATCTATATTTCCCTTTTGTTGTGATCCATGTATTCTGGTTTACATGTAATTGGAACTGGTTCCTCACTCTTCACAGGGGCCAGGGCTGGAAGTATATAGAGCTTTCTACCTACATAGATAAGGGAGGGAGTGCCTCATTACTTGAGAACAATCCCTACAGATGATTTTTGAATGACTCTGGGCAAAGCCATATATTCCTTTGGTTGGCCAGATGCAGCACTGAAGGCATTGTGGGCAAAGAAAGCAAAGGTGGAGCACAGAGAAGGGGAAAAGATCCTGAGGTGATTAGCACATCTAGGATAAAGAACATTTCAGGAGGAAATCAAATGGTAAAATAGAGGTATATCCCAAATTCGCAAACTGGGTGTCTGAAGTTCGGCACCTAAATCTATGTTCAGGCTCCTTAACAAAAGTGCATGATTTTATCAAAGGATTGTGCGTCTGCCATTAACATGGTTGGATTTTTCAAAGGTGACATGTGAGGTGCACAGTCCCTTTGAAAAAAAATATCAGGCCACTTCTATCAAAATGCCTATCTTCGGGCACCCAGCTTTGAAAATTTTGGTTAATATGACTAGGAGTGCATTTTGACAATGTCAACGAAGACAGCCTAAATGGCTTCCTTTCCTGTCCAGTCACCTCACCTCACGTGTACACTGGGCCAAAACACACACCCTTGATGTGTTTCACACACACTTTTTCTGTTCTTGTTCAGTCACAACAGCAAATGGCCTGTTAGCAACTGTTAGTACCATCCTTCCGAAGAAATTAGAAAAACAAGAAACAATGGGCCAAGCATTCTTTCCTTCTACTCTACATACTTAAGCTCCAATATCCTCTGTTTTGTAGCATATTTTAATTTACAATTTCAAAGTGCTATATAAAAATGCATCATTCATTTTACATAAGAAAAATGTAATATGCATTTGGATTCATTCCTCCCTCCCCCCCAATTTGAAAATCATTTACTATACAATCATACAATTTTGGAAAGATGCTATATTACTCATATTCAGAGATGTCATTTAAGAATGAAGACTCACATTCCAAGGGGTAATTAGAGGAATACAGTAAATATCACTAATACAAATAAATTCACAAGATTAAATATCTATCTGGTATATAATTATTGCTAAGTCTACCCTGCATTTTTTATTAGCTATGTATTGATAACTTACAATTTTTTGATTTTTAAGCCAACACAAAGGAAGACCTTATATAAAAATTTACACAAATTGACTATTGTTGTAACACTAGTAATCTATAACTTGAATGCATTCAGACCTGTAGCAGGCTGTTGCTGCTGAGAAAGTGTGGCAGCCATGGCAACGGCTGCTGCATTTGGTATGTTGCTGAAAGGGGTTGGTCCAGTAATAACACGTGGGGCACTCTGCCATTTCTTAGCTTCTGCTCGTCTTGCCTCAAACACATCCATAGCATCTCCGAGAAAGGTTTTTCTATAGCCAAGGTATTGGTCTTTGAGCATCTGAAAGAGAAGGAGGGGAAGTCATTTTAGTTCAGTACATCTGAGGTAAGAACTGAATAGTTTAGTCATGGGGCAAGTTAACAGTTAAATACATTTTAATATAATTAAAGAAACATTTTTCATATTAGTTTAGGGGTGTTAAACTCATGATTTGAAGAGGATTGAATTAATTTCCTGTTTATGACTACGTTACCACCAATTTGGAGCTAACCACAGATGTCAACTAAAAGACTTTCCACACAGATCAAGGCCAAATCCTCAACTGGTATAAATCCATATAGTTGCACTTGATTTACATCAGCGCAGGATTTGGTCCCAGGTAGAATATAATCTTTATGTAGTAATAAAACTTAAATATCTTATTTTGGCATTCAGTATCATCGAGTGGGAAAACATGCGGAACTTCAGAACTCTCTATTGATGCCCTTTGCTTTCTTTGTTTTTCTCCCTCTTACTTATGTTTTTCCTTCTTTCTGTACTGAAGGAAATACAGCATCTCCCATTTCCCAGTTCTGTTGGGATTCACTCCCACCCCTACCCCATTTCATCTGCTCAAGCAATCAATAGAGCCTTGCACGGATACAAAAAGGTGTATCCGCAATCCGCAAAAATGGTCTGCAGGTATCTGCGTCAGATATCCACGGATTTGCTGGACTCTAAACAGCTCCACAGGTCACTTCGCAGCAGTGATGCAGGGCTGTGTCAAGCCCCCAACTGCCTCTTGCCCCCAGTCCCACTTTTTCCCAGACTTTCTGCCTTGCCACCCACTCTGCCCCACCATACCTCCTTCCCTGCTCTGGGCAGGGAGGCTACAATTCTGGGTCCTTCTATGCAGTGCCGCCCTCCCCGTGGAGCACTCGGACACCCCTATGCCGCACCCTCTAATGCATGCAGCCATTGCTGCCTGCTTATTTAAAGAACAACCCCACCCTCAAAATGGTGCTTGGCTCACTCCCAATAGGGAGTTGTAGTTTACTTCCTCCCTTCAAGCAAGCTGGGGACAACAACTCCCAGAATGCCCAGCATGCTGTTGCGTGATTCAGAGATCTGAGCTACAGCCTGCAGGCTGGGTGACAGCCGCTCTGTTCGGGTGAGCGTGTGCTGCAGAGCCCTGTGTGGATACAAAATTTGTATCTGCAGCCGTGCTGTGATCTGAAAAAAAACAGTCTGTGGGTATCTGCATCTGTGGATACAAAGAGGATATCTGCGGATTTGCAGGGCTCTAGTGATCAGCAATTAAGCTGCTGGTCTCTCCCTCATGGACTAGAGAAAAATGGCTCCTGAGCAGACCAGCTTCTGCCCTTTTAAATCTTTTAGCCCCTCCTTTATCATGTGACATCCCTGCCAGCTTCCCCACTTGAGCACAAACCCTTGCCACCTGATTTCATTGCCATGGCATCATCTCCCTTGACAAAGGAATTCTCCTGGGTATGAGGAGCTAGCCTATTGAGCAATTACATTTCAATGAAGAGCACTTCAGCACAATGACTATTTTGGTATTCTTTTACCACCGGCCTCTGGAATCTCAACCCAACATGCAGGCAAGCAGATCACAGAGTAGGTAAAAGGCTGCACACTCAAAATGAAATTTACAGCCTGGCACACGAGTTCAAAATTTCACAGAGAATTCATAAGTTGTACAGACATAGCCCCAATCACAACAAGGATATGTGAAATTTGAGGAATTTACACAATGTGAGAATTGTCTTACTACAGACTTCTCTACTGATCTAAAAAAATCTTTTTGTGGGTAAGAATGAGAATAGGCCATATTGCATACTTTTTTTGTGTGTGCAGAGGCTGTACTAGAGCCCTCCTTAAAGAAGCCACTGAATCTCAATCAGCAATGAACCCAGAATGCTGTTTTCAACAGAACACCCAAGGGCTATTTTGCAAAATTACTTTATAACTGGAAAGTGGTATCTTCCCCTGATTCTGCTCATATTCAAATGAATAACTCATTTTTGCTTGAATTGTCAAACAAAAAAATAAATAAAAACGAACAAAAACACAAATACTCATTGGGCAAACAGCAAGTATAGAAAATGTCAGCCCCCAAAATTTCAGAATGTTACGAGCAATTGAAAAGACAGTGGAATAAATGGAAAATATTATGTAACCTTAAATACAGTGGTCACAGCTTCTGCCACTTTTATAATAAATAGTTTAAGCCAGCCTATCGCACTGCTTGAACAACGTATGTTCCAGCTCTCACATCAGAGAATGAGCTTTTTATTTAGCAGCATCACTTTAAAAAGCTTAAATGAATAGTTTAAATCCACTCTGTTTAAAAACAGAAAGGAGAAGTGTTATAGAAACGTTGACATGAATAATGGCCTGCAGCATTTTTGGTTATGAAATATATATGAAAATATTATTCTTTAAGTATAACCTACCTTTACATTTTCATGTATCGATTGAAGCTGTGCAGCTAGAGCTACAAATGTTTGATAAATTTTCTGCATAGCCATAGACAAATCTGTAAAACATGTATATCAGCAAATAAATTCATAGTCTTACTGCAATATTGAGACAAATTAATTAATTTATACTGCAACAAGGGTAAAACAACCAGCTCTATGATGTAACTTGCTGCAAACCTATGAAGAAAAAAAAAAAAAAAAAAAGCACTATATTTCCTGTAAAACAAATGGAGCTGTGTGGGAGTAAAGTAATATCTTCTATTTAAAGAGGAGTCTGGACTTATTAACAAGTGAACAACGGACAGAATTATATTTCGGAATGATATTCACAAAACTTTGCCTATTTCTCCTCTTGAATTTCACCTGCCCAATTTTTAACTCTATTGGACCAGTATGTCTTGCCAATACTAATAAAAGATACATCAAAATGAGCCAAATTTTCTTGTATTTGTGAATGCTTATTTAAAACTCAAAATTTCATGACTCTGAATATTCAAAGTTCACTAAAAAGTTAACCGTCCATGATGTAGCCACAGAGGAGGCCTTCAATTCTGCAAGTAGTTCCAAGACATGACTAGATACAACCACTGGACCAATGTTAATCTAGCTCTGTTCACAGGGGCACTCTTCTCAGTAAGCCAAAAAGGTCAAATAAGTAGGATAGCTGTGTTTTTGCATAACATTTCAGATGCACGTCTCTTCCTGAACAAAACTGAAATGCTTTCAGTGTATCCACTTGGTGCAAGTCCCAAGATAGAATTGAAGTGGGAATTCAGGCCCCAGGCTTCCTGTCAAAGTTGTCTGAGCTGGTGCTTAAGTTCCTAAAACTTACTGTATTGGGTGACTTCAACATCCATATGAACAATAATTTCTGAAAGTTAACTAAGGAATCCTGATAGTTAAAGAGTAAAGTAACTAATATGCATTTCCTACACACACACACACACACACACACACACACACACACACACACACACACACTTTTTAAGGATTTCTGTAAAAACATTAAAATTGAACTTTTTACCTTGTGGAGTTATATGTGAATTGTTTGCTTGAGTGGCAAGATGATTTTCGAGTTCTTCAATTTGCTGTCTGTAGTGCTGCAGCTGTACTTCAAACTGTTCAACCAAGATCCTGAAGTAGCTAGAATAGAATAATCAGATCACACTTGTTGAATTTCCTTCCTTTGCAACTTCATTTTTACTATTTAGATCTACACCAATTGCAGGACTTATCAATATCATTTTAAGCAGTGGTCAGTATTCCAGTAAACATATTTTATATTACTCTTCTTCCAATGCTAGAGAAAGTGTGTTTTCTCTGCCTGAAGGTGATGTATGAATCTGTTAAGATTGATTTTTTACGGTTTCATTTGTTCAGTAAAACATGCAGTACATGCAATAAGGCATAGAACAAAATGTTAAAACAGTTTACCATAAAAGAGAAGTGTATACAGTTCACATTTTAAAGGGAGACAACGAGTACTAAATGAAGATGGTTTCCTCTCCACTACTGGCCAATGTAGGGGATAGGATGCCATGTTTGAATCCTCTGATGCTGGGTCAATTTGTGATTTTAATTATTTAATGTGTTAAGTTTTTATAGGTATACTAAAATATTGTTATCAGATGCCTCTATCAAAGGAGCAATAGATTACACATTGCAACGTACAAATCTATTTATAAGACAGATAGTAATGCATTTTTGATGGTTAATACAAGTTTCTGTTAGATACAGTAACTTACTCTGCTGGGGCTGAATTTTCATGTTGAAGACCAGGAGGAGTTTTCTGTGTTCTTAATGCTATTTCTGCATTCTTCAGCTCCTAAATAAGCAAATGAAGTGAATAAAAAAAGGACTACATGCTATAGTTCTATAAGAAAGATGAATTCTGAAGAAAAAAAAAAATCTAACACTACTACTTCTTCACAGAGGGCTCTTTCCTTGGATGTGTTTTTGGCATGCAGTGTTTAATTAATGTTAAACCTTCAGGCATGGATGCATAAATCTGCTAAATGAGATATTTTCAAAACCTGGAATGTCAGGGACTGGGGTTGCCAAAGACATATATATTAAGATGGGCAGGCCTTTAATACAACACATAGCAATGCAGAAGAGGGAATGATTGGTTTCACTTTCCTGAAAGGGGATTCAGTTTTCAAAAGTTTAGGAAACGCTGTACTATACTATCACAACTAAGCTTTAATTTCTACTTCATCTAAAATAATTTTATATTTTTTTCTAGACTTCAATAGGGAAGATTAGAGGAATGGGAGGAAATAGCACACCTAAAAGGAAGAAACAAGGGAACAGATTACCCGATTGTCTATTTTTAAAAAGAGCATAGCCAATAGTTTACAATTTTATTTATTTATTTTTAACATTTCCACTAAAGCCTTCCTGACGGCCTTCCCAGAGTATTATAATCACAGGATACACACTTCTGTGATTTGACTGTAGTACCTTCTAATAACTGTAGTAATAAGAATTTCTCGTTATCTAGTTCTGTACTTGTTTATTCTTAGCTGTTTTGACTAGTCAACATCTGAAAACACATCCCTGTGGAAGCAGAAGAAAAAAATTGTATTCACTGTATTCTTCTATGGGAACATACCACTGAACTTCTAGAAACCACTATTATTTTATTAGTTGAAGAAAGTACTTTATTACAAGACATAGGACTAGCATCATTTTCACTTTAGAGTACAAATCACATGTAGACTGGTTTCATAAGAACGGCCATATTGCATCAAACCACTGGTCCATCTAGCCCAGTATCCAGTCTTCAAACAGTGGCCAATACCAGAGGGAATGAACAAGGCAGGACAATTACTGAATGATCCATCCCACCATCCAGTCCGCGCTTCTGGCACTTAGAGGCTTAAGGACACCCAGAGTATGGGGGTTGAGTCCCTGACCATCTTGGCTAATAGTCATTGATGGACCTATCCTACAGGAACTTATCCTAATTCTTTTTTGAACACAGTTATACTTTTAGCCTTTAAACATCCTATGGCAGTGGTCCCCAACGCAGTGCCCGCAGGTGCCATGGCGCCTGCTGGGGCATCTATGTGCGCCCATGTACTGGCCGGCGGACGAGCATCCACCGAAATGCCGCCGACAAGTAGCCTCATCCAGAGGCGTCGCCGCCGATTTTCGGCGGTGACGCCTCTGGATGATGCTGCTTGTTGGTGGCAACGCCTATTGACGTTGCTGCTTCTCGGCAGCATTTCGGCGGATGCTCGTCCGCCGGCCACGGTCCACGGTAGCTCATCGTCTGGCGTCCGCCAGACTAAAAAGGTTGGGGACCACTGTCCTATGGCAACAAGTTTCCCAGGTTGACCGTGCATTGTGTGAAGAAGTATTTTCCTTTTGTTTTAAAACTGTCGCCTATTAATTTCATTGGGTGACCCCAGGTTCTTCTTGTGTTATCTGAAGGGGTAACTAACACTTCGCTATTCACTTTCTCCACACCTTTCACAATTTTATAGACTTTATCATATCCCCCCCATGATCATCTCTTTTCCAAGATGAACAGTCCCAGTCTTTTTAATCTCTCATATGGAAGCAGTTACATATCCCTACTCATTTTTGTTGCCGTTCTCTGTACTTTTTCCAATTCTAAACTATCTTTTTTGAGATGAGGCAACCAGAACTGGTATGGGTGTTTTGTGGATTTATATAGTGGCATTTATGATATTTTCTGTCTTATTATCTGTCCCTTTCCTAATGGTTCCTAACATTGTTTGCTTTTTTGACTGCTGCTGCACATTGAGCAGATGTTTTCAGAGAACTATCCACGATAACTCCAACATATCTTTCTTGAGTGGTAATAGCCAATTTAGATCCCATCATTTCATATGTGCAGTTGCGATTTTTTCCCAATGTACATTACTTTGCATTTATCCACACTGAATTTCATCTGCCATTTTGTTGCTCCATCACTCGGTTTTGTGAAATCCCTTTGCAAGTCTTTACAGTCTGCTTTGAACTTAATTATCTGGAGTAATTTTGTATCATCTGCAAATTTTGCCGCCTCATTGTTTACCCCTTTTTTTTCCAAATAATTTATGAATATATTGAACAGCATCTGTCTCAGTACGGATCCTGGGGGGAGGACTCTGCTATTAACTTCTCTCCAGTCTGAAAACTGATAATTTATTCCTACTCTTTGTTTCCTGCCTTTTAACCACTTATTGATCCATGAGACAATCTTCCCTCTGATCCCATGACCACTTACTTTACTTAAGAGCCTTTTGTTAGGGACCTTGTTAAAAGCTTCCTGAAAGTTCTAGTAAATATATCCTGTGCATCACCCTTGTCCACATAGATTCTAGGACTGGAAGGGACCTCGAGAGGTCATCAAGTCCAGTCCCCTGCCCGCATGGCAGGACCAAATACTGTCTAGACCATCCCTGATAGACATTTATCTAACCTACTCTTAAATATCTCCAGAGATGGAGATTCCACAACCTCCCTAGGCAGTTTATTCCAATGTTTAACCACCCTGACAGTTAGGAACTTTTTCCTAATGTCCAACTTAAACCTCCCTTGCTGCAGTTTAAGCCCATTGCTTCTTGTTCTATCCTTAGAGGCTAAGATGAACAAGTTTTCTCCCACCTCATGACACCCTTTTAGATACCTGAAAACTGCTATCATGTCCCCCCTCAGTTTGGAAAAGAGAAGACTAAACAAACCCAATTCTTTCAGCCTTCCTTCATAGGTCATGTTCTCTAGACCTTTAATCATTCTTGTTGCTCTTCTCTGGACCCTCTCCAATTTCTCCACATCTTTCTTGAAGTGCGGTGCCCAGAACTGGACACAATACTCCAGCTGAGGCCTAACCAGCGCAGAGTAGAGCGGAAGAATGACTTCTCGTGTCTTGCTCACAATAGACCTGTTAATGCATCCCAGAATCACGTTTGCTTTTTTTGCAACAGCATCACACTGTTGACTCATATTTAGCTTGTGGTCCACTATAACCCCTAGATCCCTTTCTGCCATACTCCTTCCTAGACAGTCTCTTCCCATTCTGTATGTGTGAAACTGATTGTTCCTTCCTAAATATTTGCTGACATATTTGCTGACACCCTTAAAAATCTTTAATAGATTGGCCAGGCATCATTTCCCTTTACAAAAGGCATACTGACTCCTCCACAACATACTGTGTTCATCTATGCAACTGATAATTCTGTTATAGTTTCAACCAATTTGCCAGATACAGGCCAATAAGCCTAATTTCAGTAACAGCCAGCATTTCCTCTGGTGACATTTTTTTAAATTGGCATTACATTAGCTATCCTACAGTCATCTGATACAGAGGCTGATTTAAGTGATAGATTACATACCACAGTTAGTAGTAGCAAAGAAAGCAAAATCCTGAAGAGTGTAGTCGAAAATAAAGTGCTATAGGTCCTTTAACTCTGAATTTAAGAAAGTGCTAGCAGCGTTTACCTTGTCACAGTCCTCCCCAGGTGAAGACTTAGACTGACAAGCATCCCACTTAAAGTTAGCTACAGACCAAGTGTACGTTGTATAGAACAACGTCCAATTGCCAGACAAAGTGAAAACTATCTAAACTCTTGCGTTTGTTTATTTCATTGTTTTCTTACAACCTAGAACCTTCAGCGACCGAAAAGAATAGATACTAGTAAACTGGGATTGAACAGACCACAAACTAGCCTGACAGCAAGGAAGTTATTTCTAGCTCTCACAACTGCTAATAAACAGGAGATAAGGTATTCCGGTGTCATTCCAGATTGATTTGAAAATTCCACATTTAATAAAGTCTAATGTTTACAGTGATAATTAGATTTTATGAAATGTCAAACATGAAAGAAAACGCAGATTGAATTTATTTTGTTTGCTTCCACTTAGGATAATCAAAGCACAATCTCTAATCCGCTTCTATACTAAGAGAGACTGCCCTGCAGAAATATTTCCCAAGTGAGCAATATAAGAAGGTGACAAAATAAACTAGATCCAGACTTAAGTGCCATGCTTTTAATAAAGAAAATTCAATTTTTACTGCTGCTTTACTGACTTCGTAATTAATATCCCTACATCTGACCATACAAGTGATTATAGGATTTCTATTTTAAGTGGTGTTCTCTTGGGAATCTCAGGGTACACCTCTACCCCGATATAATGTGGTCCTCGGGAGCCAAAAAAATCTCACTGTGTTATAGGTCAGACCGCGTTACATCGGGGTACGGAGAGGAACCGCTTTTACCGCTCCCCGCCCCAGCTTCTTCTCCCCTCCCCCCCAGGCTTGCCACGCCAATCAGCTGCACCTTGAAGTCTATAAACCACAATTTGAGGACTTCGATAGCTCAGACATAGGTTAGGGGCTTGATACAGGAGTGGGTGGGTGAGATTCTGTGGCCTGCGTTGTGCAGGAGGTCAGACTAGACGATCATAATGGTCCCTTCTGACCTGAAAGTCTATGATTCTATTTTCTGGTCAATATACAAATAATTTGAGCTTCTAATATTAGAGTGATTGACAGCATTGAATGCCTCTCACCTTATGTGACATCATATGCTTACTGATTTGAGCTAATAAAACAATACTTGTTTGTTAACATACCTGGGCAGTTTCCATTTTCAATTTGTCAATATTAAGAGTGTTTCTCTGTAGTCCACTAGCAGCCACTGACAAAAGCTGTTTCAAAGCTTTAATATCCTCCTGTACTTTAAGCATTGCTTTGGAAGACATTCTACTAATTTCTTCCTGCACTTGTTTTTGTTCTTTCACAAATTTCCTGAAAAAAGTTGGAAGTAGAAGTTTAATTTGTTACATTTAAAGCACACAAATGTTCTACCTCAAGTATTGTTTTAATAAAAATAAAATTAATCTTGATGAAATACCAAACCACCAATACTGAGTGATAATTTCAGCTTTTGCCTCTTTTATAGAACTACAGTATACTATAATTTCACCATCCCCCGCAACATTCTAAAACTGGAACTTCAACAGAAGATATTTAGAGGGGTTATCTTGTACCTTCAAAAGATAAGCAGTGTATCCTCACTATCTAAAACAATTTTTAAAAGTGTGATTAAACCACTTGTTACTTTAAAGCATGACAACATAATTATTTGGTTATCCCAACTAGTATAAGGAAAATACTTACTGGAGATTTTCTACATCTTGACAGATTAGTAGAGGTAGATTTTCATCCTTCAGTGCTTTACTATCTCTGCCAAAAGATAACATATGCATTCATAGACACACACTACTTCTAAACAACTTTACCCCATTACTAAACAGCCAAAGAGCTGTAAATATTCATTCTGCTTTACAAGTTTGTATCTAATTTATGAATTCTATAGTAAGTAACAATGATTTGAATTTCCTTTTATAAAACCAATTGTGAAGAACTGCACCAACTTACTTAATTCTTCACTGAGATAAGATGGGTGAGGTAATATCTGATTGGACCAACTTCAGTGTTTTGCAAGAGTTTAATTTTACAGATGAGTACGATGAGATTTTCCAAAAACCACGTAATGAGTCTGCAAGAGAGTCATGAACAGAGAGACCACAGGAGTCCTATCTCTCTGTTCTGAACTCCAGCTATTAAATACCACCTTCTACATGAAGCTAAACTAAGCAAATTTAAGGTTACATATGCCTCTAGACAGGGACTATGCCCCCTCTGCACCTGGAAAGCATCTAGCACACTTTTGGTGCTATTACAAACTAATTAGTAATAACCAGAAACACTGGATCTGTATTTTGTGGTTTATGGGACAGTGACCCCCTCTCCACCCATTTGAGTCCTACAAAATTTCATCAGAACAGTCAACTCCCATAACGTATTTAACAGTGATAATTGCATCTTCACAGCATATAGGCATTTTTGAAGGCCAAAAAAACAAAATAGGAGAAACATTTTAAAGCTTCACTATTTTCTAAGAACCTATAGAATGTAAAGAGGAATACTAAACATACTTACTCTGGTCTTGTTCCTGTTTTATCACCTAGAAGATACAGATAATTTTATATAAGAATTGATACCTTGAACAACTGTCAAGCAAAATAAGCCTTAAGAAGTTTTTCGGGGAAGGACTGATGACTATCACTCACCTCAGTGCATGTTGGCTCAGGGCATTAGGTCAGCCCCGTTGGAAGAAAATTTAATTGACTCTTCCCCTCCTCCTTCATTACAGGTTTCTATTTCCCCCCCTGGCACTTACAGTCTATCTTATTTAGACAGCATCACTGTGGTGCATGGCACTTTACAGACAAGGATCTCCTGAACAGGAATGATGGTTCGGCAGAGAGGGCACTACCCTGAGACTCTGGAAACTATGGTCCAATGCTTTGCTTCACCAGAGACCTCCTGTGTGACCATAGGCGAGACACTTTAAACTCAATAATAATTCTGAGGCACTCAGATATTATGGTAATAGGTAATTATATGGCTCTTAAGTGATAGGCCTCCTCCACATATCCCACTGTACCAGTACACTCTTCTAGCAAAGTCTTCTTTCACAAAACATGCAATACATACCCTCCACCAGGGTCACAGAGCAATACTTCAACAATATAAAACTTCTGCTGGCTCAAGTAAGACTCACAAGGGTGGATTTTATATGGTTTCTAACCTGCTATTCTACTATTTCAGCCTTTGGAATAGCTACCCTGAACAACTGCTCTTAACTACCGTCTCCCCCAAAAAACCAAGAGATTACTCAACTATAATGTGAACACTGAAGAAAATGCATCATCTTTGCTTTAAAACTCTGGGAATAACTAGTTTAGCTAGTGTCTGACACGAGAAATGGAAGACCAAACCCCCTTAATGTATGCTCATATCAACACCATAAACCTTACTTACTAATTGGCAAAAAGTGTATTGTAATCACGAACTTACTTTTTTGTAATTGCTTTTGATATAATATTTTATTAAGGAATTTTTAAAAAGTATATTACTGTAAAGTATTAGGAAGACAATAAGAAGATTACAGACTATTTTAATCAACTTTGAAGGAGAGTTACATAAACCCCACATGATTAGAAATGCTTCCATGACTTTTAAAATTCATTGCAATGAAAGAAAGTTGCTTTCAAACAGGTTCTTTGCATTTGTAACACACACTTATAGACTAGCGCTATTTCCCCCGCACTCCCAAGTGGTCAGAGTACATGTGCGAGCCTGACACAGCCTTTGAGGCAACAGACCTGTAGAGATTCATACTTTAAGACTCAGAGATCCCAAGTTTGATCCTTGCTGCCAACAATCCACCCAGAGGCACTGCATTGCATTACACCAAGTTTGCAAGCAAAATACTGTTGCACTGTATTTATGTAGAAGAATCTACAAGTTAAAATAGTTGAAAACTTAGTCAAATTGCCACAGCAAGAGACGTGCAAAGAGTAAATTACTATTTTTCTTTTAGAGAGACAAGGTGGGTGAGGTAATACATTTTATTGAACCAACTTCTGTTGGTGTGTGAGAGAGAGAGAGAGAGGCTTTTGAGACACACACAGCTCTTCTTCAGGTCTGGCAAAGATACTCCCGGCGTCACAGCAAAATGCAAGGTGGAAGGGATTGTTTACCATAAGTAGTTAGCACATATTGTAAGGGACTATTCAAGGTAGCATGGCCTGTTAACACCTCTGCAGTTATAGAATAAAGAGAGGAGGTTAGGTGGTTCAGATTGTAGTAATTAGCCATAAATCTAGTGTTTCTGTTCAGTCTGTGATTTTTAGTGTCTAGCAACACTTCCTCAGGCTTCCTAATTTCCCCGAGGGTGCTTGACCCCCCGTTTCGCCCCAAGGTCAAACCCCCACTCCACCCCTTCCCCTAAGGCCCCACCCTACCCCTTCCTGCCCCCTTCCTTGAGCATGCCCTTGCTCCACCCCTTCCCCCCCAGCGCCTCCTGCACACCTCTGAACAGCTGATTGTGGTGGACAGGAGGCATTGGGGGGAGGAGCTGATTGGCGGGGCCCAACAGTGGGCACTGAGTACCCACTATTTTTTTCTGTGGGATCTCCAGCCCCAAGCACCCACCGAATCAGTGCCTATGTCTAGCAGAGTAATGAATTTAAGCCCTTCAGCTCATCTTTTGAATGGTTCCTTACAACATGTACTAACTACATATACTAAACAATCTGTTCCACCATGCAGTTTGCTGTGATGCTGGGAGTACCTTTCCCAGACCTCAAGAAGAGCTCTGTCTCTCTCACCAATAGAAGTTGGTGCAATAAAACATACTACCTCACTCACCATGTCTCTTGAATGTCCTGAGACCAAAATGGCAACAACTACATTGCGTACTTTCTTTTTTAGCTTTATCAATCTTAAAACAACCCTTGATTATTAAAGACATTTTTAAAATATTTTATTTTTACGGTGTCCATTAAGAGTTAGAAAAACCAAGCCATCAATGCCTCCTCACTTACATCTTTCAACTAAGTGCTTTCAAACAGAATTTTTATAGCAAGTATTTTCCAAGGTTTCATAAAAATTACAGAAAAACAATATTGCATCAACAACTTACTCTTTTTATCTGAAGAGCTACTAAAATCTATGCCACCAAGACCTTCATTAACAGTAGTTGAAGGAGCAGAAGTCGTCCCCAGAGTCAAACTCAGAGCATTCTGTCCGAGTCCTACAAATAACCCAAAAAGTATTTCAGTAACACATAATTTAGTGTTTTAGCTTCAATATATTGTGATTAGATTTATGTATGTCATCTTGTTTTCAGGATTTGTTTAGCTATATTTGGGTCAAGAAGTTCAGTGAAAATAATGTAAAGAGAAGAAGAAAAAATTTCTTCTATGAACTAAATATTCTAAATATCTAATTTTAACATCTTTACCTGCCTCATCACTTGCACCATCACTGCATATTGTGTCATGTTACTTCACTCAGGATTAGTACATTATTTTTCAACAGTACTTCCACACAGTGAAAGGAGTATGCAATATCCACTTAATTGCATTTTATATGCAAGATAGCAAGCAGCCAGCATTGAAAATTTGAGCCATCAGTCTTTCCTATGGCCAGTGGCCAACAGACAGCAATTGACCAGAGTTTACAAAAAGATCTTGTTAGTTTCACAGAGGCCATCTCCAGCACTCTGAGAAGCAGTGAACAACATTCTTATAAACATCACTTAGCAGCTAGCCATTTCCTACAGCTGACGATTATTTTGGGGGAGTGTGAACAGGAGGGTGACAGTGGGAATCTCTCATCACCTTTTCTAGAAGTTTTTAGGGAAAGTAACGATTTGAGGCATTTCTCCAAGTAGCTAGGAAAGGGTATGAAGAGATCTCACCTTCCCACATCAGCCAAAGGGAGAAACTAAAGCTCTCCATTCCATACAGCAACTACACTAAGTATTTCAGAATAGAGAAAATGAATTCCTGTATTTTTACAACCCCTGCACACTGGAGGCCCAAGCCTGACTAAGGTCACAGGGCACTACTGCAATATAATAAAAAGAGGAAAAATACCATATTTATTAGACACCCAAGGCCAACATGAAAGATTGGAGTGCTCCTCACTCCACCCCACACTGGATCCCGGAACAGCACCCTCCCTTTTAACAGCAGAGGATAGAGGGGTATATACTACTTTTTTCTCCAAGCTGTTGTCCCTGGACATCGGGGCTGGAGGGGGTCCCGATCTAACAAAGGGGATTTAAAGTTACACTACTGTAGCTCAAAGGTTTTCTAAATTCACTCACAAAAATCACTGCTAAAACAAGGGACCAGTGACTATTTTATACTAAGAGTTCTCAAAGCATTTCATAGTGCAAACCACATTATTAATGAAGAGATTATTTTATAGAACACCTCCCCTTCCATTTATGATCACGTAACACCCCTATGGCAGCTATGGTAACTACTTCATGGAATACTCCTGAGGGAATTCTGTGCCAAAAAATTAAGAATTCTGCACATATTTTAAAATCCTGCAAAACTCTGCACATTTTGTCAATAAATAAATGTGGAGGCTCCACCATGGCAGTAGGGAGCACAAGCCACTGACTGCACAGAGGTGGGAGATAATCCTGCCCTCCCACTCACCCTCTGCCCGGAACATGGACTTGGTGGTAAAGCTGCACCCAACCCTGACACACTGCAAGGACCAGGCCTGCCCCAGAAACACCCTGGGGCCCTGCCCCTCCGTGCCAAGCACACTAGATGTAGGCAGGCAGGCTTATCCCAGTCAGATCCAAGTATGGAGGGGCTTAGTGTGAGGAGATCAAGGTGTTTGGTAATAGGGTTCTGTGTGGGGCAATCTGAGTGTGAGTGGCTTGATGGGGTGGTCTGGGTGCAGGGGCGGATCTGGATGAACTGGGGTGCAGACACAATGGGACTCTGCAGGGGAGTCCAGGTGAAGGTGGTTGGGGCTCAGCAGGGCGGGGGTCTGGGTGTGAAGTGCTCAGCAGGGGGGTCCAGGTGTTGGCTTGGTGGGATTCAGTGGAGCAGGGATTTGAGTGCAGGGAGCTAGTCAGGGTCACCCAGGTGCAGATGGGGTGGGGGTTCGAGTGTGGAGAGTGGTCTCGGTACAGGGGTGGAGTCCAGATGCAGGGAAGTGGGGCTTGGCAAGGGGGTCTGGGTGCAGGGGGGCTCTGGATGCAAAGAGTGAGGCTTGTTAGGGTGTAGTTTCGGGGGGGGGGAAACAGGGGGGGGGGGTTGGGGTTAGGGGGGGGGGGGGTGGGGGGGGGGGGGGGGGTGTGGGTTCAGGTGGTGAGGCTTGGTGGGGTGATCTGGGTATGAGGTGGGTCCGGATGCACGGGGGTTGGTCAGATGGGGGAGCTGTTCTCCCCTCCCCACCCCCCACGGCTGAGGAGCGATGGGGGAAGCAAGTGGGGGAATTATGCAGAGCTTCCTGCAGTCAGTGAGTTTTCTGGGCGTGGGTCTGACCCAGCTCTGGCTGCTCCTTGCAGAGGAAGAGAAAGTTCTGTCCTCCCCAGCCCAGCTGGGATGAGCAGCTTAGCCTGGCACAGGGTAGGAGCCACTGGCTGGAGCAGTCCCAGCCCTCCAGTGATTTACCTCTCTGCTGGCTGCTCCGGGCACCCAAAACAATACACCTGCACTGCTGGGGAGTGGCGCATGACCTCTCTTGTGGCTTCCCTTTGCTTCCCCATCAGAAAGTCATTTCTCTGCAGGGAAGCAAAGAAATCTGTGGGGAACATGAATTCTGCACACGTGCATTGTTGCAGAATTCCCCCAGGAGTAATGGAAGAATACTTACATTCTTGCAGAAAGCTGCTAAAGTTAAATTAATTTAAGGTGGAAGAAGTAGAATATTTAGACGGTAATTGTATTGTCTGGTATTTTATGACTTGCTAAAACCAGTAACATTCAGGGAAAATGCAAAAGTTTCAGAGGGAATTATTTAAGTTTTACAGTAACCGCATGGTGTTACTTGTGTTTCAGCATTGTGAAATAGAATTGGGAAAAGAATAAAACTATTTTCACCTGTTGCTGCTGTGGTTGCATTCTGGAAGAGTGTACCTCCCAAACCAGCTAAGGCTCCTCCCAGTGAAAGGCCTGTGGATGCACTTGTAGTTGGGGCAGCTGTCCCACCCAAATTTAATGTAAAGCCAGTAGAACCTGAAATTAAAAGAAAGAATGAAACCATCCTTAATACACGGACTATACAGTCTGCAGACAGCCTAAAATAATTACCCACAGGTGTGAACTGCCTCATTCATCATAAAGGAGAGTTAACACTGAATGAAATCTGCAGCAATAAACTAAATTTAATATCATCGCTAGGGCCCTACCAATTTCACGGACATGTCACAGACCGTGAAATCAGCCCTTCCCCATGAAATCTGATCTCCCCTGATGCTGGGAGCCTGGAGCTCCCAGCTGCTAGTCTGGCCACGCTTGGGAGGGGCAGGAGTTGTCCTTCCCCTGCATGGCTGCTCTTGGTGGGGAGATCAGAGCTACCTCCAGAATCAGCACAGAAATGAGAGTGGTACACCCTCACTTCTGCGCTGCAGCAGCCCAGGCGCTGGGCTCCGGGCTTCCACTCCCCCTCTGCCCTCCCCACAGCTCCTGCTGCAGCTCTAAGCGCCAAGCTCTTGGTTTCCTCCCCCAGTATCTCCTGCATGCTGGGGGCTTCTGCTCCTGGCAGCTGCAGCCGGAGCAGCTTGGGCTCAGTGCCTCCCCCTGGTCCAGTCAGGAATTGGGGCTGCCCCGCAGTCAAGGCTCTGGGCTTCTGCTCCCGGTCGCTCCAGCCAGGTCAGCCCGGAATCAGGAATTCTGCCCCTCCTCCCCTTACCCCCGCGGCTCCTGCCACAGCTCCGAGCTTCCTCCCGCAGCAGCTCCGGCTGGGGGCTTCCGCACCTGCTGGCTGCAGCTGAGGCAGCCCATGCTTGGGGCTTCCACCCTGCCCCTGCCAGGGCAGCCCGGGCTCAAGGCTTCCGCACCCTCCACCCCACTCCAGCCAGGGCTTGGGGCTTCTACCCTCCCCAGCAGATGCAGCACCCCTGCTGCTCCAGCCCAGTCTCAGGGCAGCCTGGACTCAGGGCTTCGGCCCCCCAGCCATGGTTTGGGGCAGTCAGGGCTCGAGGCTGCCCATGCTTGAGGTACCACCCTGGGGCTTCTTCTGGGGCTGGGCACCCGTTTTTCCAGGGGGCCCCTGCCTTAATCGGTCACTGGCCTGAACTAGCAGCTAGGAGCCCCTGGCTGGGGCATTCCTAGCAGTATGGGGGAGATCCTACCCACCTCCACCTCCTCTAACTGCAGGAAGCTCTGAGGCTGCTGCCTAGTCAGCACAGAAGAGAGGGTGGCAATCTTGGGACCGCCATCCCCCCCCCCCCCCCCCCCCCCCGCCCCAACAACTATGCAACCCCCCCATGATCCCATTTTGGGTCGGGACCCCCACTGTTACAACACTGTAAAATTCCAGATGTAAACATCTGAAATTGTCGAATTTAAAAACACGCTGGCTGTGAAATGGACCGTGAATTTGGTAGGGTCCTAATCATCACCAACAGGGGGCAACTGTACTGACTGTAATATTCATTTAAAAATGTAATTTAATCAAAACGTTCTTTATTCAAGTTTATCTGAAGCTACCAAAAATTTTTAAGAATTTCCACTAGAATGCTGCAGAATCTGACAATTTAGGTACTGGTTGCTGCAAATTAAGTGGAATCTTGGTCTTAGTTCTGCATGTAGGTGAAGATGACTAGATCCAGCTGAACATCAAAGTATCTCACATAGTAGAGGCTAAAAACAACAGCTAATTGTGACTTTAAAGCTTCTACTTGAATGGATGATTTGAGTTTTTGGAGCAGGCAGAGAATAAGAGGTGAAATATTGTGGCATCTTGACAAACGAGAATGTGGGAAAGTGTGGTGAACAGCTTTGGTGTACACACATACGGTTAGCTGATGTAGCTGGCTTTTCAATGAACACTTGATTATGGAAAATATGGTTGTGTAAACTGCATATATGGAGAAGGTGCCAACTGCATATTAGTATGTTAAGCATGGGACATCTTACCAGAGGTACATATTCTCCATCATGCTTTAACAGTACCAAAACCATTTGTCTCATTGACAATAGACATTAACCATTTTCAGCATTTTATGATGCCCTTCCTACACTTGGGAGATCACTTTTTAAAACGATTTCCCACCATTGCCAACACAATTGAGCTCCACTGGTATTGGCAACATTAGAAACTCTGGTGTAGATGAGACATCACCTATAACTACCAGATGATGTGGTGCCTAAAAGAAACTCTGAGCATTTAATCAATATTGGGCTTAAAACAATGATAGTACCCGCTGACCCATCTATGCTAGGATTCCTAACAAACACCAGTGAAGCTCACCCAGTCACTTAAATTCTGTGTTTCAGATTAGTCCCATGTAAAAGGCAGGCAATGACAATATGAATAGTAAGGATGCTCATCTATTTCAGAGTGCTTGTAAAGTACTTTGATATGCCTGAATGCAAAATGCAGCGCGGAGTGCAAAATAGTATTTCCTTACCTGCTGCAGGAGTTGATGTAAGAGCAGAAGAAAGTGAGAGGCCACCTGCTGAGGTAGAAGTAATAGGCAAAGCAAATGGTGTGGCCGATCCTGCAGGTTTGTTGAACCCTAAACTAAAACCTGTGGTAGAGGCTGATGTAGCGGCAGGAGCTCCTACAACAATGAACAACATTCTTAAGACATTTTGTTGAGGCATAAATGCTCAAGTTAACATTTTTGTCACCAGGTGTCATGCATTCTAAACACCAAAATTTTAAAGTAAACTTATCACCCTCAAAATGAATTTTACCAATTAAATGCCATGACAAGGACCTTGAAGGAATCCCACATAACCCCACATTTTGGTTTGGTTCCTTTCTACACAAGGAAGACAATAAGATTATGTATAAAAGCTTATCACAGCATTTCCTCTCTTCAAACAGGAAGGTCCACAGATCTTACAATGGGCCTTGTTTATTTGTAGCTGTACAGTCAAAACCGAGACCTGTCAGTCATTGGCTGAGGGATAAATCCCTTCTGCTAAAGAGGGAACTAGCTGACAACTGTCAGAGATATAATGAAAACTGTGTCCTTCTCATTTAAATTGAGAGTTAAATGTTATTCATTTATCTCTTGAGTAGTGATCCTTCTATTAAATCAGGATGGTTTGGATCTGTGGTCATTACTACTTGAAGAAAGGAAGTTTTACTGTTCTTCATAAAAGGAAGGTCCTCAGAATCCCACAGTGGTAATCCATCAGTGTGTAGCTATGAAGATAAATTAACTTAACATATAAGCAAACTCAAATATGCACACAGATTGTTTTGATTTACTGACAGACTTATATCCTGCAACATTATAATCCCAAATACAGGACTGAATGAGACTTACTTCAAAGCTGATATGCATTTTGATACAGAATGCAGGGAGGGACAGGAATCCATGTGGCAGATTTCTTTAAGTTATGGATCCACCCAGAAAACTGCTACACCTGTTCAAGTTGCTCAGCATAGAGAAGGTAAATTCTTTGACTTGTATTTGTTGTCCCTTACAGTTAGAATACAGTAGACCCTTGCTAGAACGCCCTTCGCAATAGTGAAACTTGGGCTACAGTGAATGTGGTTGCTGGATCCCACCTCCGGCACCGAGGCTGCTGGAGGAACACTGTCAGCTCCCGCAGCAGCCCCAGGGCCGAAGAAGTACTCTGCCCCAGCCACGGCTGGAGAATCTCTTCCTCTCCCCCACCCTCCCATCGCTAGAACAAATCCCTGGATATACCGAAAAAATGGCTTGGATCCCCAGGGCTTTGTTACAGCGAGGGTGTACTCTACATGCTTCAGTTTTGTCTAGACATTTTAGTGCTGCACAGACATCAGGATGTAAAAATCCATACAGAATGGAAAGGAGTGCCATAGCTTTTCCATCAGTCATGTAGATTGTACGTGTGATTGTAGTAGAGTAACATATGGAGCAGACTTTAAGGATGAATGTCAAGATCATGCAAAAAAAATTATAATAATAAAAAACAGGGTGCCTGTCCTTTATAGACAGAACTCCCAAATCCAATATTTGCTTGGCTGCAAGAATGACTTGGTAAGAAGGTCCACCAAGTGTTCAAAGTGTGGTCATGTGCAGGGCATACAGCACCAGGTTAGAGTTCTGTTGAAGTTTATCTGAGAAGCTGATTGAAGAAATTTTAGTATATAGATGGAGAGATTCTTCCCTCTGGACACCTCTACATGGGATACATTTAATGTGTGCCTTAACTTGGGCACCTTTAAACTCATAGTGAAACAGTCCTGATGGAACTCTAGTAGGTTCTCGATTTTTGTCAAACTTGGTGTAACTACTTACTGAACACCAGCTTTTAGGTTTTAGTCAGATTATGGAGCACACTAAGTTAGTGAACTTACTTGGAAGCTATAAGCAGAGATTTTCTGCCCAAATATAATTACTTCAGTTGCTTCCTTTCAAATGCCAGGAAGACAGCTTTATTAGGTAACATGATGGGACCGTATGTATATAGGTCCTTTCTGAATGGCAGGAACATTTGTGATTCTATCTAGGTTCTTATAGTGGGCACACCTCATTGTCATACCAGGTTTTAGTGTCATGTTATTAGGTCTAACAATCATAATCTCTGCAGCCAGTATGATGCCACCAGAATCATTACGGCCCTCTCCTTAATTCTGTGTTGTTTTGGATAGAAACAGTAATGGCGAGGTGGTCTTTTGGCCAGGACTAAGAAAGCTAAACTTAGTAACTGGAGGGTAACTGCCAGTTTGCCCAATGAAATGAGGGACTATTTCTCCGTACAGGAGAGGACACCACTTCCAAACACGTGTTCTAGGGGTCATGCAGTCTGTTCCGGGGGTGATTTACCCTTGATTTGTTCTATCTTCCTCTATTACACTGGGCCTCTTTCATTGAACTTGTTCACAGAACAGCATCAAAACTGTCTGATGCTATAATATGATTGTATCCCCTTTTATGCTGCTTTGAATGGTGGTATAGCTTACTTTAATTTCACCTAGGACTCAGCTGCTGCTTTGGGCGAGGAGCTATTTTGCTTTGCTATCTGCTTTTCAGGAATAGGTACACTTACACCTGTATTTCTTGCCATAACCATGACTGAGAAATATGGATATTTAAAGAAGCATCAGAGAAACAATGAAGGTAGAAATACCTTCCGAAGGCTCCTTCCCAGCTCAACACTTTTTGTCCGTCCATCAAAAGGAGTTAGAGAACAAGTCTGTTCGTGCCAAGTTCACTCAAGCAAAGGGTAGGCAGCAAATTTCTTTTTTAACAACAAAATCACTTGTCTTTCTATTGGCGACTCCATGGGGATCTGAACCTACAAACTTTGAATCCAACCTGTTTCCTTTCCCACCCTTTGTCTAACTTGTCTATTTAGACTGTCAGCTCTTTGGGGCAGAAAATATACTGTGCCCAGAACAATGGGCCCCAACCTAACTAGAATGATAATATTTGTTGATTTCAGTTTACCAATGCAAGTTCGTCACCAAAGACAGTAATATCACTTGAGGTGAACAAGCTAACACCTTTCAGTCATACTGAATGGAAGGCCAAAAGACAGCTTTCCACAACCAAATGGATCTTGACACTGTGAATGAAGAAACACTGAATGAGACAGTGCTCTCTTTGTGTATGATCCACAGAGGCAATATGCGTTCACATAAACATTATACAATAAGTGGTTTAACCATGCAGGAAGTCAACAATTTTAGGTCTTGAAAGGACTCTGTACTCCCTCAACTGTGTAGAGGCAGCAGTTCTGATGGAGAACACCAGAGTGGATATTGCCATATCTAAGGTTGATAGATGTACAATAAACTTTGGTATGGGAAGGAACCATCGCTAAAAGAATATCTGTGAAGAAACATGAATGCTTCCCTGAAGAGCCTCAATCTGCAAAAAAAAAAAAAAACAAAAAAAAACCCTCTCTCTATATCTATCTCTATCTCAAACAGCATTGACATGGCTCCTAAAGCTCAGCAGGCCCCAAAAATTTAAGGATGAGCAAATGTGAACTAGACCCAGACTCCAAAGAGAAACTGCTGAGCTCCAGTTCATTTGCAAATTTGACACCATCAGATCGGGATTAAGCAAAGACTGTGAATGGCTATCCAACTACAGAAGCAGCTTCTCCTCCCTTGGTGTTCACACCTCTACTGCTAGCAGAGCACCTCACCCTCCCTGATTGAACTAACCTCGTTATCTCCACACTGATTTATACCTGCCTCTGGAGATTTCCATTACTTGCATCTGAAGAAGTGAGGTTCTTACCCACGAAAGCTTATGCTCCCAATACTTCTGTTAGTCTTAAAGGTGCCACAGGACCCTCTGTTGCTTTTTACAGATTCAGACTAACACGGCTACCCCTCTGATACGTGAACTAGACAGAGCACCCATGTTCCTCAGTTCAGTGCACTTTGTTCCAAAACCACATATATAGCCCATGGCCTCATTAGTCTTAGCCAACAGTATATCAATCCTTCAAAACCAGTTTAAAGCACACTGCCATAAAAAGAGCCAAAAGTTTCCTCATAACCATGTGTACCTGATCTCCCATCAATGGCGACATTAAACCTGTGGCAACTACAATAATTCCTTACATGGAGAAATAGTAATATACTTTTAGCTGTCTTTAATATGAAGAGAACCCATGTCATGCGGCTACCAGGTCTCTGCCTCAGTAAGTGCTCACAGTACGAGAACAATTGGTCTAGAGCAGTAGTTCTCAAACTTTTGTACTGGTGACCCCTTTCACATAGCAAGCCTCTGAGTGCGAACCCCTTATAAACTAAAAAGGCTTTTTTATATATTTAACACTATTATAAATGCTGGAGGCAAAGCGGAGTTTGGGGTGGAGGCTGACAGCTTGTGACCCCCCATGTAATAAGCTCACGACCCCCTGAGGGGTCCCAATCCCCAGTTTGAGAACCCCTGGTCTAGAGCATATTTGTTTGTCTCCAAATACTAATAGCTTCTAAATATGTGGCTCTTACCCAGTGTTAATCCTGTAGCAATAGTTGTAGCTGTTCCTGCCAAGAAAAACAAAATAAAAATCCATAATCAACTTTATATCATATTTTACCAAGCTTCATACACAATTTAGTAGTTGTTTATGGTTTACTAGTACCAGTAAAATACTGAATTATATTGTGTTGCAGTCTCCACAATGACACAAGATAAATTGGAATACGTTTTATAAAGTATTTTTGGACATAAAAGATTTACTCTGGTTTAGAATCTTAAACGCAAAATAAGAATAGGTTTCAAATAAGTATTAGCAGTACAAACCCTCCTGGGAAAGCACAATTAACTTGTCAACAATGTACAGAACTCATTTGTGTTGAAGAGCCATTGGTAAATAGTGACTATGCAATTAAAATGCCAGTTAAGCAGTACACTACAATTTAAATGAAATTAAAGCCACTAAAAACACCAGCGTTTTTAAATGGTTGAACTCCAGATTTACATGCTGTCAGGAATGCCAACATGCACAACAGTGTGGTTTTGCATTATAGTGGAAAGGATTACAGAGTCCATGGTCTACTCAGAATACTGGGTCTCAAATTAGTTTCTTCCCCATATAAATTTAAAATCATAATTGATCACTCATTACAGTTATGCAATTTCAGCTTCTAAGAAACTTACTTCTAATTCAATTAGAGGACAATAACTAATGGGGGAGAGGTGGAGGGATAGCTCAGTGGTTTGAGCATTGGCCTGCTAAACCCAGGGTTGTGAGTTCAAGCCTTGAGGGGGCCATTTAGGGATCGGGGGCAAAAATCTGTCTGGGGATTGGTCCTGCTTTGAGCAGGGGGTTGGACTAGATGACCTCCTGAGGTCCCTGCCAATCCTGATAGTCTATGATTCTAATGGATCACTCAAACAGAGAGGCAAGCTAAGGGGATAATGCAACCCATATCATAGAATCAAAGAACTGGAAGGGACCTCGAGAGGTCATCTAGTTCAGTCCCCTGCACTCCTGGCAGCACTAAGTATCATCTACACCATTCCTGAGAGGTGTTTGTCTAACCTGCTCTTAAAAATCTCCAATGACAGAGATTCTACAATCTCCCCAGGCAATTTATTTATAATATCCAATGATGTAACAATGTTACAAATATTCCCCGTAAGATGTAACTTTAGACAATCACATTAGAGTGTATGAAAGAGACAGCATTCTCAAAAACCAACACAATTCACTAATATTAGCTATTGTGCATGTACACAATTCACTAATACTAGCTATTGTGCATGTGTGATGGCCGATTTTAAAACGGTACAAGTTTTCTTCTGTACCTCTGTTAAATAACCCACAGAACGGTTTATACAAAACTGAAGAAAAGGTGTCTCTTAGCCTGAGAAAGTACACAACTGCCCAAACTTAGAAAGGAAGTTTTGGCCAAATTATTATTGCTAATATGAAGCGCTTATAAGAACTATAGCATTGTAAATGACAACATAGAAAATGAATGTGTTTATGGCATCTTAGCAATAATTTTCAGAATATCCTTAAAGACAAAGTACAGTACAACCTTAAACCCACACTGCACTGAACCCCCACATTGTATTCAACTGCAAGCTATAATCCACACAAAATTTTGGTGGCCTCTCCCAGTCTCCAGGAAATATACAGACAAATCCACATTTTAGGGAAGTCTTGTTGGAATGGCCAAAGCCTCCGTAAAAATCAGTGTTTCATAGTATAAAATTCCAGCTCCTATACAAAATTCATACACAGGACCAGATAAAAATTTCAGATGGCAAGTACATTCATCTATTAAAGGTTCAGTTATCAGGGTTTTCAGTAATAGTAATGCTGTAATGCATTATTAGGATCTTATTTTTAAAAAAAGATAACAGATTTGCTAACAATGTATATAGCTATAGTTAAAAACATTTCAGCACACTTTGTGGTGCATTAGTCTTCCTTTTTGTGTTTGTTCGTTTACTAATTCATGAAACACACAGATTATGCAAAAGCCCAAATTTCTGCTACATTAAAGGAATAAATTCACATGCATTTCCTACCTGTATTAGTACCTCCTAGAGCAAGCCCAGTGGTAGATTTTGAACCAAAGAGTCCACTTCCAAAGCCCACTGATGGAGCTGATGTAGTTGCTGTAGCAGTCGAGGCGCCCAAGGTTCCAAAATTAAGCCCTCCGGTTGAGCTATTACAAGACAAAACTGACTATTAGCATCAATTATTTTGCAAACTAACCCATTTCATATGTCCATATTTGCAATTATTTCATCCCTGTTTCTTCCCCAAGCACAGCAAACAGGTCTCAGCCATTAAAACGCTAAGCCCTCTTTAAAAGTAAGTTCCAAAGTAATTGGCTTGTCAAGATATAGCTATCAAACTTTACTGCCAATAACCAAACCATCACAAAGGTGAATTTACTTTCAGTTGATCACTCACGGATTCTTAAACTCTAAAATCCTCACTTCCAAATTAAGCCTCCATTTTTGCAAGTCCAATTCTGAAACAAGTTGTGCCCCTAATTCCTTCATGTTTTTTTCCTGACAACTTACTGCACATCACTTGTGGGCATATTCACTGAGTCGTCAAAACTCAGTTTATAAATCAGGCCCTAATAAGCATGACAAAATAATACAGGATTTTTGGTATTTACATTTTAGAAAGTGTATTGTGAGGAGCAAAAAAATCCTTAATGTAAAACAATAAGCTGCAGTAAATGTCAAAAGCACCAATAAGCAGAGAGTATTTCAGTACATCATTAATAGTATATAATGTGTTACATGCTAGTTAGGACAGTAATATGCTTAAATTGTGTGAGACACCAAAGAAACTGTAAGGAGGTAGCACTGTTGGGTTCTCCAAAGGGCTATTCACAGTAATCCTTAGAAAGAGGGAAGGCCGCCACACACTGTGGAAAAGTGTACAAGCGCAGATATAGTCAAATGAAATTTGACTGCCATGTTCTCACTGAATCCTTAACTACACTAGGATGGTTTGTAAGCGATTTCCATATTAAGCCCCTCATTTCTACTGCATGTGGAGACCTATGGGACAATAATTCAACTCTCCTTAGAAACGTGCATTTTTTATTTTCACTCTGGATGAACACAAAATTCAGATCTTGGATTTTAAATGCCAAGCCTAGGCCTTTGGGGGGCAGACTTGTTTGTTGCAGTAGCAGGGTACACAGTAGAGCGGAAAGGGGATTTCCAGAATACAAATACTTGGTTACTGATTCCCACTTCTCCCTTTGGAGCATACGGCTGGACGGGACGTCGCCCCCGGCCCCCAAATGCAACCCCACACTTGCATTTGCGGACGCCACTTTCGATGAAGCCCGTTAGTCGCTCCTGCGCAAGCGGAGCCTGACGGCGACTGGGCAGAAAGGGGCGTTTCATCAACCCCCCAAAGCCCCGAGCTACGGGCCTGTCGCCTCCGGAGCGCTCTGCCGCCGCTGCAGAAGAAGCGGGCGGCGAAACCCCATCAGGCCCCCGAGTCACACACGACTCCCACCTAGGGACGGGGACACCCGGAGCGGAGCGGAGCAGCGCGGCGCTGGCGGCCGGGAGGGGAGGCACGTGAAGCGCAGATAAGGGCCGGGCCCGGACGCTGATGGGGAGGCGCTCCCGGGGCCCAGCTCCGCCTGCGGGGAAGCGGGGCCAGGCTCAGAGACGTGGGGCCGCAGCTGGCAGGGCCCGATCGGGCGCTCGCCGCCCCACGCGGGAAGGGTCCATCCCGGGCCGGAGCAGGCGGGCGGGCCGCGGTTACCTCGGCTGGACGGCTCCGAAGGAGAAGCCTCCCCCGCCGCCGCCTCCCGCCCCAGCAGCGGCGGCGGCCGCGGAGCCCAGCGTGCCGGCCCCGAAGGAGAATCCCGCAGACATGGCGGCGCCGGCGGCCTGTGTCTCCTCTGCCTCCCTCTCCTCAGCGCCGCATCGCTCCCGGGCGCCAACTTCAAACCGGGGCAGCAGGCGCGGCGAGTATCCCCGTCCCCACACGCAGCAGCGCAGCGACAATATCCCTTCCCCCCCTTCGCCGCAATGCACCCAGGGATAGTGGGGGAGCCGGCTGCGCGCGGACTTTACTTAAAGGGACAGTAACGCCGGCAGGCAGCCAGCTGAGCCCTTCGCTCCGGGCGGCCGGGGCTCTGCTCCCCGGGTCACCGCGCGGGGCGCCTAGGGCCGGGGCAGCAGCAGCAACCAGGCCCGAGCGCGCCCCGCCCGCCCCGGCACGTGGCCGGGCGTGAAATTCCAGCGGGATCCTGCGCTGAGGTAACAGTCCGGGGGGTCGCTGCGCCCCCCTCCCGTAGATTTTGCAGCATCCCGGTGCGATGTCACCCCCGTCTCCTAATTTGCCCCATGGGTTCTGACAAGCACGATGCCAAAATCAGGGCACTGCTGCGACGATGTCCCACCCAGCATATAACTGTCACCTTGGTTTCTTCTGTCCCATTTCTGACATCTTAATACCACTGATAACAGCAGTGTTGCCATCCTGTCCTGGGACACAGACTAGGGTTGCCAGACAGCAAATGTGAAAAATCAGGACCGGGATGGGGGGTAATAGGAGCCTATATAAGAAAAAGACCCCAGAATCGGGAGTGTCCCTATAAAATCTGGACATCTGGTCACCCTAACACTGACTGAGGTGACAAGTCCCTGTCTTCCGCAATTGCTCAACTTTAAGCATGTGAGTAGTTCTACTGAAATCAATTGGACTAGTCCCGAATTTAAAATTATGCATAATGACAGGTTTCAGAGTAGCAGCCATGTTAGTCTGTATCTATTCAAGACTAAATTGATTGTATCTAGTTTGCATATCAATTCAAGCTCAGCCGTTTCTCATTGGAGTCTGTTTTTGAAGCTTTTCTGTTGCAAAATTGCCACCCGTAGGTCTGTCATTGAGTGAATTGATATGCAAACTAGATACAATCAGCTTAGGCTTGAATAGAGACTGGGAATGGCTGAGCCATTACAAACATTGAATCTATCTCCCCTTGTAAGTATTCTCACATTTCTTATCAAACTGTCTGTACTGGGCTATTTTGATTATCACTTCAAAAGTTTTTTTCTCTTACTTAATTGGCCTCTCAGAGTTGGTAAGACAACTCCCACCTTTTCATGCTCTCTGTATGTGTATATATATCTCCTCAATATATGTTCCATTCTATGCATTCGAAGAAGTGGGCTGTAGCCCACGAAAGCTTACGCTCAAATAAATTTGTTAGTCTCTAAGGTGCCACAAGTACTCCTGTTCTTTTTGCACATGCATAAGTGTTTGCAGGATTGGGGTCTTGGCCTAAACCACTTGGTGGAAAGTATATAAAGTTATTCATAATCTTGCAGTCCATGAAAAAGTCTACATAGGAAAATTCACCTTACAGCAAACTTTGAAATGTTAAAGAAGTTATTTATTACTTTGAGTTACAGTGGGAGTGAAAATCTGCATTAGATTGCAGCCTCAACAATCACTCCAATCTTGTAAACACAGAAATGCGTACTTCCATGATGGTATCCTTTTTTCTATAATTCACAGACATGGAGTTCCAAATAAACATGTGTACATATCTTAGTTTATGATCATGTATATCTATAGGTCCATAATACAAAGTATTGCAACAATTAAACATTGAAAAAAGTACTGTGTAATCAACAACCATGTGCCCTTTAAAAAAAGAAAGAAAGGATATTCAGTGCAAAAAAATATATTAATACAATGTTAGGGCTGAGATTCTATATGCATATAAGGCAGAGGTGAGAATCTTGGCTAGAACATTACTGCATACCTGTGGAAAGGGGGCTTAAACATGCCTCAGACAAGCAACTGAAGATTCCCTGTCTGCTGCAAAGTCTTTATTGCAAAGCAGAGTGTACTAGGTAGTTGCACTGGATAGTTGTGTTTTGGTTGGCCTGTGCTTATATTTACACCTGGATGCTTGAGGGATAGCTTTTTTATGGTTCCTGTGACACCAGCTTTCAGGGGCTCTGCCTGTATCCCCACAGCCTGTGGAATCCAAAAGACTACCCATGGACAAAGAAGATAGACTCCTCTTTTACACAGATGTTGTTCAACATCTAAGCTCAACAGAGTTTTCTTCCTGGCCTGTAGTGACCCACCATTAGGGCAGCTAACTGAAGAGGCCTGAACAAGACTGGTCAATGACACAAGAAGGCAAAATGCCATTGCCTGTTAGGTTCTTAATGACAATGGAGTTTGAAGTAATGTTTCTTACCTACTTGTGGAATCAGTCTGAGGGACACCCTTACAACATAGCCCCAGACAAAAGAGATCCTTCTTTCTTGACATGGCAGTGACTGTGACCCAGTCTCCCCCACAAGTAGTGCAGATGCAGTTTTTATCTGCCTGGATTTTGACCAGGCCAACTGTTTTTTAAAGGTTCTGTGTTGTCCCTTCAGCTTTTTAACCTTTACCCCTTTTTTCCTAGTTTGGTCTAGATGACATCGACATGATGATGCCTCTGAGCATTTCCATTGTTTGAAATTCACTTCTTGACTTGCCAACTGGATCATGATGTCACAAATGTTGCATTTGTACTTACCAGTCAGTAAGCAGTACATCAGCACAAAATCCAAACATCAGGGAAGCTTCATGTTAAAGTTCTAGCTGTGCTATGATTGACTCTGTGCTAGCAATCCCCAGACTTGGACAGACATGACTGTAATCTAGAACAGTTTTCATGACCAGTGTGGACAGATTTTTTTTTTTTTTTTTTGTAGAACTACTGTATTCTATAGACCACCAACATAGGCACCCCAAATAGTCTGTAGTATAATTTTATAAAGATGGTCCTCAGAGGGAAAATCCCAGTGCACACTGGTCAGGAAAACTGCACAGAAGCAAAACTTACCGTGTTCAAGTCAGGGGAGCTGGACAATCTCCATCCCAGTATATGGAAAGAGCTGACACATGAAACTGCAAGTCCAGTAGTAATGATTTTTAATAAATCTGTCAAATCAGGGATGGTACTGTATAACTGGAGAATAGCAAACATTGTACCTATATTTTAAAAGGGTAAGATTGATCCAGGCAACTACTGATGCATCAGTCTGACCTCAATGCAAGACATTGAACAGATTTTGAAAGAAAGAATAATTAAAAACATGGAGGTAAATGGAATAAAATGAAATTTGCGTTTACTGAAGGTAGATTGTGCCAGACTAACCTGATATCTTTCTGTGATAAAATAGCTGATTTTTTTAGACATGGAAAATGCAGTTGATCTAATCAACTGCATTTGATATGGTGCCACATGAAAAATTATTTGTTACAATGGGGATTAGCACAAGAATTGTAAGGTGGGTTAGGGACTGGCTAATTTGGTGGATGATAATGGTTGTGCAGAAAAGAGAACTATTAAGTGTGGGGGAAGGTTCTAGTGGATTGGAATATTATACAGGAAGCATTGGATGACCTTAAGGACTGTAGTAATAGAAATGGGATGAAATTTAATAGTACAAAGTGCAAGGTCATTGCACTTACTGACTAATAACAAGAAATTCTGATATGAGCTGAGGGTTCATCAGTGTATTAGTTGATCACAGGATGACTATGAACCACCAATGTAATGCAGCTGTTAAATAGAAATATGATCTTAGGATGTAACAGGCAGGGTATTTCCAATAAAAATAGGGAAGTATTAAATGCCATTGTACAAGGCACTGGTAAGACCTCTCTAGGATAAATATAAAATTAAGAATTAGAGTTAGTTTAAGTTTGGTAAAGGAAATACATATGTGTTGTAAAGAAAGGCCCTGACTAGCAATTAGAAGGAAAGGCCTTGAAAATAATTAATTATAAGGCCAGAAGGAATGAAGTAGGGAGGATGTCTGTTTCAAAGAATAACTAATGAGATAAGGGGAAGTTTCTAAAAAGAAGGACTCTGACTGATAGGGATGACTGCAGATGGTTTTAAATAAAGAGAATCTGTCCTAAAATGAGCCAACATGACCCTTCCCATCCCACACACTGGTGTTAACACTTATGTGAATCAAGGTGCAATGGAAAAATTGCTGGTCAGCAAGAAGGTGGGGAGGAAAGGCCTAGGGAAGGAAGGAGGTTGTAATTCTTATCGGGATAAAAGTGGAAATAAGGGTGATCTGACTCCAATTGGTTTTTAGGTGAAGTCAGTACTTGGCAATGACATCACTTGTTTGTTGAAGGGTATAAAAAGTAAACTCTGAAAGGGTTCATTGCTAATACCTGCCTGACCATGTTGGAGCTGACCAACGTGGATCTAAACCAGAGGTGGGCAAACTATGGCCCGCGGGCCACATCCAGCCCGCGGGACTGTCCTGCCCAGCCCGTGGCCCGGGAGGCTAGTCCCCGGCCCCTCCCCTGCTGTTCCCCCTCCCCCACAGCCTCAGCTCACTGCGCCGCCGGCGCAATGCTCCGGGCGGCGGGGCTGCGAGCTCTTGCCGGGCAGCACAGCTGCAAAGCTGCGCGCGGCCTGACCCGGTGCTCTGTGCTGCGCGACGGCGTGGCTGGCTCCAGCCGGGCGGCACGGCTGCCTGTCCTGGTGCTCTGGGTGGTGCGGCTGTAGCGCCGCCAGCCATCAGTGCTCCAGGCAGTGCGGTAAAGGGGCAGGGAGCAGGGGGGGTTGGATAGGGGGCAGGGCGCAGGGGGGTTGGATAGAGGGCAGGGGAGTTCGGGGTGTGGATAGGGGTCGGGGCAGTCAGAAGGTGGGGAACAGGGCGGTTGAATGGGGGCAGGGGTCCCGGGGGAACAGTCAGAAAGGCGGGGGGGTTTGGATAGGGCAGTGGGGGGCAGGGGTCCGGGGGCGGTCAGGGAGCAGGGGGGCATGGCTGGGGCAGGAGTCCCGGGGAGGCTGTCAGGGGACAGGCAACGGGGGGGTTGGATGGGGCAGGAGTCCCGGGGGGGGCCGTCAGGGGGCGAGAAGCAGGGGGGGGGCAAGATAGGGGGCGGGGGCCGGGCCACGCCTGGCTGTTTGGGGAGGCACAGCCTCCCCTAACTGGTCCTCCATACAATTTCGGAAACCCAATGTGGCCCTCGGGCCAAAAAGTTTGCCCACCCCTGATTTAAACACTCCTGGGATTAGCTCATTTGTAAGTATCTGATTTTTGATCAATCGTTGATAAATGTTTTGTTACTGCATTGGGTATAGTAAATTGCTTATTATTTAGGCTTGTTCAGAGCAATTGTATAAATACCATTTGGTCTTCAGATTTAATAAAGGAATTTATGGTTAAATTAGGGTTGTGGTAATACTCTGCATAAATATTAATAATTCCAACAACTTCATCTGGAATACTGTGTACAATTCTGATCACCCATGTTCAATAAAGATGAATTCAATCTAGAAAGCTGCACAGAAGGGCTGGTAGGATGATCATGGAAATGGAATAACTAATAGAAACAATAGAAAACTAAAAGAGCTTGGTTTGTTTAGCCTAGCAAAATGAAGGCTGAGTGGGAATGTATGTTTGTTTATGTTTCTGAACACAGCACGCTTCACAGGGTCTCCAATAGAATTATGCAATTATGCAGTTTTACAACTCATCAAAGCTGCAAGATCAGACAGTACAAAACCAGACAAACATAGTCATAACATGTTGGGGGTGGTCATTATAGTAATAAAATAGGAAAAGATGTTCCTAAATAGGAAAAGGAGGGAAGGAAGGGACCAGGGAGTGGGAGAAGAGCTAATTAACCCAAAGGACAGTGGGAGAAGAGCTAATTAACCCAAAGGACAATGTCAACACAAGGACAAATAGATATAAACTGGCCGAGAATAAATTTAGGCCAGAAATTAGAAGGTTTCTAACCATCAGAGGAGTGAGGTTCTGTGATAGCATTCCAATTGGAGTGAGGAGGAGGGGAGGGGGGGCAAACAACCTAAGTAGTTTTAAAATGTAGCTTGATAATTTTTGTGAATGGGATTATGTTGGGGTTGCCTGTAATAGCAGGGGACTGGACTTGACGACCCAGGAGGCCTTTTCAGTCCTGTGTCCTATGTTCTTTGATGATATTATGGTTTCAGACATAGTGTGGAAAGAGCTTAGGTAGCTGCTGTGTTCAGTAGCTGGATGACCGCTAGTGAACTGGTGAAGACCCCTAAACAAGTACATCTTTGTGAAGTTCCTGGTGTTCTGACCCCCCAAATAGAGCAGCAGGCTCTTCAATGGACAACTGTTGGTGGCCTGATCCCTCCTGAAGCAGTAACTTTGGAGGAGGTTTCTGGCAGCTCACTTCCCCTTGGGGACACCTGGATCTTTATAGAATGCAGAGCAGTGGATCAGCCTTTCCTCCAAAGCACTGGGATCATCAGAGATGATTCTGTCCCTTTTGTCCAGTGTCCCTCTTCCCTTTCTATGCACAAAATATCTGTAAGAGGGATGTCACTGGCAGGTTCAACATCCTTTTCCAGGGATAGTGGGATCTTCAGAAGGAGGCTGTTGATGGCCCATACATCTCTTTTAGTTTAAGAAGATCTTTGGGGAAGCCCATTGGTAGCTATTCCCCTCACATCTTCCAGAGCATCAAGGATATATATTTATATATTGTTTGTATATATGTGGGTATAGTATATACTTTGTGTATACATAGTGTTGCCCCTTTTCGATCTTAGCAGCTAGTCAAAATTTTAGGACCTGAGGTTGTTCCAGTTGGGAGTAGAAATTAATGATAGAGTCAGGTATTTTCTTTGATACAATCTTGATGAATTACAAGGAATGTATAAAGTCTTTCTTCTCTGAATGCAGGAGGAACCAAAAACAGGAAATAGCTTCTTTGCTTATAGACCCCAGCCTCTTTTGCCAGTCCCTGACTCAGAAATCTAGATTTTTGCAGGGTCATACATTGTGCTTGTTCAGGTGGCCTCCTGAAAATCCATTGGGAAGTATACAAACAGGTATTTTGAGTATTAGTTGGTTCTGGAATAGTAAATTTTTTATTTTAAACTTTCTTTTACAAGTAAATATGAAGTCATAAGGCCTTTTGGTGGAAAGGCATCACACAGGAAGGAGACTTACAGGAAGTTGGTGATTCATGACACACACACACACACACACACACACACACACCAAAGATCCCGAGCAACTGGTTTGCTGGAGCCCATCTTTCTTGAAACAAGTCTTGAGATGGTTTGATTCAGGCTGTGATGTACTCCATATCTAGAATTTCAAGTACTTTTTCTTAGACACTGTTGAAGTCTGAGTTTTGATAACATGTATTACATGCCTTGGCTTACTGAGCTTCAAATGTTATTGATGGACATAAAATGATCTAATCTTAGTTTAAAATCCATCTGTAGTATTTGCCTCAGTCTGCAGCTGTGAAATCCTGTGTCATATCTGTGTGCATAACTATGTTTAAATAACTAATAAAATAATAATTTTATTGCACTTTTCATTCTCAAAAATCTTTAGAAACTTTGGTCCAAATTCACTCACTCTTGGGAGCAGGAAGGTACTGACTTGCTGTGCCAGATGGGTTGATTCATTGGGGAGGGGAGAGGTAGTGTTTCCACTGTTGACTTCCTCAGGGAGGTTCTGTCAGAGGAGGACAGCTTTATATTTCATAGAAGCCTCCTGGTAAGAGGTGGTCAGAGGATGCGCCAGGGGACCTTCAACACTGGGGTCTGTGGCTGAGAAATTTAACATTAAAACTGGTGAATTTAATAGATCAGTAACTATAACACTAATCGTGTGACACAAAGAGGAGATTTAAAGGTAGGGCTATCACCTGTGTTTCATGGGAGTGAAGGACAACTGTATATAGAAGATGAAGGCCAAAACTTATTTTTAAGAAGCAACACACCATGCTTTATTTGTGGTCCAAATGATATTATCTATCTATCTATCTATTACAGCCTTTCATTATCTGCATTATTATAATCATTATTATCAGCTTTGGAATTTGCTCCCTGAGTCACCACAGCCTGGACCTGTACACTGCAAAGCTCTCCACTTTCTTCAGTTGTTTGGGAAGAGGTAGGCTGGTGGATTGGGAATGTGGGCCATGATCCTACCCTGAGATCCACCTGGATAGATCCCTGCATCCACACAGAGCTTGTTGTAGGACTGGGGCCTTAATTCTTTCTTTAGATTTTCAAGATGTGTCTCATGCTCCAGATGCCTCCCATGAACAAATAAACAGTTATGTTGTGATGTTCAGCAACATAAAATAAAGTGATCTGTATGTTGACTTGCTATGTGATATGGCATGTAAAGCACCAAAACAGGGAGAAGTGGGTCAGGGGCATCTCTTAAAGGAGAAGGTGGGTTGGGGTGGCTAAGGCTCTTGTCTCCAAGGTGTCAGCCCCTGAGGGCTGGGTTATTTTATCTAGGGTGGATAACATGGGGGAGGGGGGGGTTCAGGTTTATTTGAGGTTTTGGGGAGAATCCCCAGTCTGAAGTGGGGTTAACTGGTACCTGCTAGGCCTTGCCCTGCACAGGGGCTAATCTCTCCATTAGTGTTAGCTGGGCAAAGGAGGAGTGACAGTTTTGTGTGGTTCCCACCGTGGTGACCGAGATGCTGCTGGGCAGGGCTGGGGGCTGGCTCACAGAGCTGCTGCCTTTAACGCAGGGGCGAGTTCAGCACCCACCACATCCAGCCTCCCACCCGCAGCTGGGGGCCCTGTAAGAGCCCGATGAGTCCCCCAGCCGGCAGGGGGCGCTGCGCGGGCTCTTCCCAGGCAGTTCTGGGCCGCTCCCTCGCCGACTCGCCCCCTTGCCCGGAAATGTCTCCAGGTGACGGCGGCTCTGGCGAGGAGACGCTGCGCGTAGCGGGGCGGTGGCAGCTGTGAGCGGCGGCGGCGGCGGGAGCTACCATGGAGCACATCCGCACCACCAAGGTACCCGCCGCCCCTCCCCGCGCTGCGTGGCAATCGGGGGCCGGGTGCGGGAGGGCGCTGCGGGCCATGGGGGGCGCTGGGGGGCCATAGGGGTGGTTGGGCCACTGGGGGAAGTGGGGGGCCGTGGAGGGTGCGGGGGTCACGGGGGGCTGCAGGTAGTGGGGAGCTGGGTGGGGGGGCATAGGGGTGGTAGTATTGTGCGGGAGGCGTGGCGGCGCCATAGGGGAGGGGACCTTTGGGGAGATGCTGCCGGGAGGGTGGCAGGTGAGTCTCTGCTGCGTTGGGGGAGCTGTGAGAGACATTGGGTGCAGACAGGGGGCCGGGGCCGCTCTCCGCTGGCAGGATCTTCTGTCCCCCGCCCCCCTCCCCCGGTCACTCTTTGGAGTCGCGGCCGGTTTGGTGCAGCAGGTTTGTGAAATACAAACAAAACAGGGAGTGGTGAAAGTCTCTCTGCAAAGCCACCTCCCCCTCCCTGCCTGTGTCCTCCCCACTCTGCGCTGACATGGTTTCCGCGATGGGAGCGGTCACAGGACGCATTTTTCCTCCTGTGCCTCACGGATCACAGAAGGTAGGGATGGAGCAGACTTTCCAGATCAAGTCATCTCCTGTCTTCCCCAGCCAGAGCAGGATATAACCCCACCAAAGGAAAATATTCAGTGTACACACCATACATGTCAGCTGGAAATATAATTATGTTCAAAGGGAGTTAAAAATAGTTGCCAAGTTCCCCTGGAGTGTGTTTCTCTGTCAGTTCCTGTGGTTTTACAATCAATTTTTTTTTTTTATGTTTTCCTTTTGCTGGGTGAAAGACTCAAACAGAAGTCATGCAGAGGAAATGGTGCAAGTGGTTGTGCATCTGACAACATCTTGTGTACAAAGTAAACAGGCAAAGAAATGGAAACTCTCTTCCCCGTTCTGGTTTTATGATTTATTTTTATATGAATAGTAGGGAAAATTCATACAGAAATGTGATTTTTAAATTGATGATTCCTCTTTAAAGATGACCTGCAAAGGGAAAAAACTGAATTTGAACCAATTTTTAGTTCTTTATGGTTCCCAGTAGCGCTAGAACACAACTGATGGGGCCTGTAAACAGTCATCGTCCAAGCTGATTCATGCATGGCCATCTATGCGCCAGTGCAGAGCCCAGTTGACTTCAGTAGAGCCCTGCACGGGCATAAGGGACTGCCCATGCTGGATCATGGCTCTAGTGTAGACAGATTGCCAGCATCTTTAATACCATGTCAATTAGATCTGTTCTGAGCAAAGTCAATAAGTGAAGTGCTGACTGCTAGTCTACTCTAGTATTTCTAACATTGTAAGCACAAATTGACTTGAATTGTTGTTATGGTGGGAAATATTTAGAAAATGTCCCTAGTGTAGATGATGATGTCTGCAAAACTACTCCAATGATATCACGAATCAAGAGAGTGAAGGATGAGTGAGAGGATTTTTAGTAACTTTTTAAAACTTGTGTGCATCTGTTTTCTAACTTAGGTGGGTCATACTTTGGAGAAAGAATGCCTTTGTTAAAGATTCATCACCCTTGCCCCCTTCAGTTAGTGTGAGAGCTAATAGAATGCAGCTCTGAGACATCTCCAGAAAAACCACTTAGGCCAGAGTAGACATTCCTGATATTTTTCCTTTGATAAAGAAAAGAAGTAAGGGGAATTTAATATAAACAAAACTTTCAAGCCCTCTTTATATGTTTTAAAGAAGCAAATGGCAGAAGCAAAAATGTTCCTAGTTGAAACTACTTGATGTCTGTGTTTCTGTGTTGTCTGGTGTTTTTTTGATATGCTGAATGAGTTGCAGTTCAGCACTCCCTCTCTTCTTGCTGGAGGCTGCTGTCTGCAAAGGCTGCTGAAGACTGCATTATCTGCAGTTCCCCAGAAGCCATCACCTCACAAGCTATTCATTTAATGATCAGGCAGTCTGACCATAAAGATTTGTAGACATATGGAGGAAGGGGATGATGTTACGTTCCAGTTTTAAAGTACTGTAGTTATAGCCAATATTTAATTAAGGGAGCAGGTTATCGGTTTTTAATTTTCTTTATGCATCAATATAAAACTCATTATGGCTGGGGAGGGTTTGATCAGTCAGCTGCTTGCCAACAAAGCTACATAAATTAAGACTTATTATGCTACACAAAACTAACATACTAGAGACAAGTGAATAGACTGAAAGAAACATTGTCATTTTTAAAGTAATGTTTGAGAATTTTGTTTTTACTACAGCAAATTTTAACTCCTGTAAATGAAAGTAGCAATCCAGAATATAGATATATGTTTTACTTTTAACTTTACATTTGACAGGAAACTGGGTTAGCTAGGTTCACCGATTTCCAAGTAGTTACTTCGGCACCAAACCTCCACCTAGCTCTGTGTAGGCCCAATCCCATAGGAATCAATGAGGCTCAGGATGGGTACAGGATTTGACTGTGCAGAGTTAATTGCAAGAATTGGGCCTTAGTTTCTCTTGTCAAAAAAATCCTTTATCTGTAAATATAATCAGATGAAGAGAGAAAAATGTAATTTTTTAAAAAGGAAATTTAAATGATATGTCCTGAATTTTTTGAGGGTGCTCTGTCAGAGACTAATATTATTTTTAAATCCTGCTAGAAACAATTCACATTAAAATGTGGGATTGAATTGTCAGGAATGACCAAGGTTGGTTATGCAAGGACTCTGTTCAATTATGAAACATGTCTACTAATGTGCTTGCTTTGTTTGTTTGGATTTTTTTTCAAATAAACTTTGGAGGATATAATGTGCATGGGAGTGGAGGAAGGCAGGCAAGCAGGCATATACCAGTTGATAATAAATGTAAGCAGATCTATCATGGGAAGTGGGGCAATTCAAATATAAATATCTTGCAAATCCCTTCTGCATAATAGTTTAGGCTGGACTTTGTTCTGACTGTTATGGGAGGCATATTTACTTTTTTAATCTGACTGCTCTTTGGAGATTTTGTTTTCCACGTGGATGGTATAGTAAATGGCTAAACAAACTATGAATGCTGCAAATGGAATCCTGGCTTGAAGGCAAAACTTATAGGGGGTTCTAGGGGCAACAGAGCAATGACACGCCGATCTAGACCAATGGGCTGGCAGTGAGAACATTAACCTGAAGAGGTAATCATGAAGTTCCTTCCCTTTCCTTTCCAGTCTCAGTAATGAGGCTATTTTATTGTGGATTGAGTTTGTAATTGAAAATTCTCTTTGGAACTTTGGAGTTGCCCTTAGTGTTCATTGCTGTTACAGCACATACTGAGTAAAATTTTCTAAAGCACCTAATTGACTTGGGAACGTAAATCCCATTCTCTTTCAATGAGATTTAAGCTTTGAAGTGCTTAAATTGCATTTGAAAATGGGACTTAAGCTCCTAAATCCTTACATACATTTCAAAATTTTATCCATTGTTCCTCTTCGAACTAAACATGCAAAATAAAGATAAAGGGCAGTGTGAGTGAGATGGATTCTATGTGAAGTGGGGTTAAGAGAGCCCAGTCCCTGTGCTTCTGCCTCAGTTCCCCTAGTAGTGCCACTTTAGTGCTCAGTGGAACCTTAGCAGTGGTGCACTAGAGCCTAACCACACAGTCACAGAATATTTAAAGAGCAGCAACTGTGGGCCCAGTATTCTACCAATGAGAACTGTTGACACGTGCATCCAGTCTTCTTATCACTGACTCTGTAATCTATAAAGCCATACACGTAACTGTGTTCAGCCTGTGGACGGACTTTCCGGATATGGTGCTCTTTACTTTTTTAAACAAATCTGAAATGAACTCTACAAGTGTCTGGCCAAGCTTTTGTAATGTACTTAGATGCTTACATTGTACAGGAGTGACAGTTTGTCAATTTTTTTTTTTTTTTTTGGTTAGACTAAAGAAATAGTATGGTTATGCTCAGAAAAGAGCACCACAGATCTATTTCTTATGTGTATTCCAATTAAAATCTTCTTTTAGTGAAATAATTCAATTGTATTACTTTTAGCTTATTTACTATTGAAGAACAATACAGCTATGGGATTAATTTCTGCTTCAAAAATCATCACTACTTCTGAGTCCATTCCACTGAAGGGTCTTTTACTAGTAATACTTTTGTCAGAAGGAGTACAACTTGGCTGTTGGATCTCAGGATGAGTTTGCAGGCATGGTATTTAATAAGGGTTTTGGGGGCAGGAAATCTGTTTGTAACCTGAACAAATTTGATATGGAGTCATGGCAAGACAGTAAACCTGGAATGACCGAATACAGTTTTTAGTTACTTCTCAGAGTTTAATCGCTTTTTAAACACTTGCAAGGCAAGACTTAAGATTGTTGTATTTTTCTTCTGTGATATACTAGCCATCTTACTAGAGAACATTCAAGACATGTCCTTTGTCATGCAGTCTTTGATCATCACTACCAGTCCCAATCAAGTACTCAGTCCTCTCCTGTGACTCTGGTCACTGTAAATAGATTTCATATATTGTTGGGGTGACTGGTTTCCATCCTGCTATTGAACGCTCTCTACAATTCTTAGAGACAATGTTATTTTTTGTCAAAATATTGCTTCCAAACTACACCTCTACCCCGATATAACGCGACCTGATATAACACGAATTCGAATATAACGCGGTAAAGCAGTGCTCTGGTCATCTAGAATGATACCATTATCTGTGCCTGCATTATCGAGGTAATATCTAGGAAATGCAGATGCCTGCTTTGTTGATCCAGGGCTTTATCTATGCTGTCACAGCCACCTTTCCTGGGTGCTGATCCTGCTGCCATAGAAGTGATTGGGAGTTGTGCCATTGACTTTAATGGGAACAGCGTTGGGCCCCTAGTAACACAGCTCTAACTTGGCACTAATGAGACAGTCCTGCCAAGAAATAATGAGGACTGCACAGACCAGCCTTTCACTGTAGTCCTTTTGTGTTGTGGTGTTTCATATATAGGGTCATGTAACGTTTGTTTCTTGTAAAACAAACTGTGTGGAGTTTTTAAAGGGCTTTGTTCATGCCAGCTAAATTGTGGGCTATCTAAAATCCCTTTTTATGAAATATTCCTTTATTGGGGTTAAGAATGGGAAGATTTTTGGTTGGATGCCAGCATGAGAGATCTCTCCCCGCAAGGGCTCTCTATTCTAAAAACAAGTCCTCTGCTATTTTAGGAGAATGTCTTTTTGCTGATAGTAGCCCTTGTTTCCATTTTACTGGGAGTTTCCAGTTCACTACCAGAGAGCAAGTCATTACACCATGACCTAGATTTTGGAGGGTGGGAACAGTACAAAGTGGGAGTGAAAATGAAGTCAGGACAGGTTGGTCCGTGGGCTCTGACAGGGATACAGAAAACCTCGGAAGAAAAAAAAAATTAATTCAATACTCGAGACTTCTACATAACAGGATAATATACTTACTGGTGTTTGAGGATTTGCTGCTATACTTCAGATAGACTTGGATGCTACATGTTTTCTACTTTAGCAAATTATACCTCTTGCTTTCAAAATGGTTCTTAAATGCACCGATCAACACCAGTGGAAAATAATCCCTAATACGTAGCAGAACAGAACGTGACTCTTTATTTGAAAAACTTTAACTTTACAGATGAGAATTGAATCTACTTATGATCCTAGCCTTGTGTATTTATTGTGCATTGTGTTGAATGGGATTACCTAGTTAATCTTCCTGGCAAATCAGATATGTTTGCTATTGCTTGCTTCCTAGTATTTGTCCGGTGTAGTTTTAAATGTGCAATGTATTTGAGCTTCCACCACTTTCAAGATTATTCCACAGGCTGATAGATCTCACTGTCAGGGAAGGTTTTTCCCTGCATTGTTCAGTCATTTTTTACTTCCCGTAAAATGTTTTTTTTCCCCTTCCTGCAGGTAGAGCAGGTGAAATTAATAGACCGTTTCAGCACCAGCAACAAATCGTTAATGGGAACTCTGTACCTTACAGCAACGCATCTGTTATTTATAGACTCTAGCCAGAAGGAGACTTGGGTAAGGATATCAAATGCATTACCTTGTAGCCTGAAAATGCATAGCTTCTCCAAATGTGTTTTCTTTCCTTTTTTTTTTTCTTCTTGTGCATGTCTAATTAAAGATAAATAATTAACTGGATATAGTTTCTCAAATATTTTCCCCTATTTCATGATGCACACAAACAATAAGCAATAGATGCACAATCTATACTCTTACTGTGCCAGTGACCAGGCTTAAGTGCTGCATCTTGTCATTATAGCTAATATTTTAAAACTTGGGAGTCTAAAGTAAATCCATATTATTTAAGCACTTAAATAGCTGCCTGATTTTCAAAGGTGGGAGCTGTAGGTGCTTGGTATCTCTGAAAATCAAGTCATTATGCAGCTAATTTCCATTTCTTGTCTATTAAAAGATGGTCATGCCAATTAGTTCTTCATTTGTGTGTGGTGACTTTGTGTAGATTTCTACCACTTTGACTTTCTGTGCTATCAGATAGGAGGAGATTGTTTAGTGTTCTAAGCATCAGGTTTAACATATCTAGATTACCTTGAACTTGAGGTTCAAATCCTTGTAGCCTTAAGTGAGACCGCAAAACCCAAGGGTGTCAGTTCTGCATGAACACTGACGATCTTGTAGGTTTTTAAAAAAGGTCTGAGCATCTCAGCTATGACCTTAGTCCTGTATCCTGATTACCTGCTTGGCTAGCTGCTGCCTGCTGTCTCAGTGGAATCTGTACTTCAGTGTTTCTGTGGATACAGTACATAGTTTTTAAGAAGCTTTGGAATTCTTCAGAATGAAAGGTGCTGTATATGTTAACAAAAAAAAAAAAAGTTCAAAAGCACTGATTGTTCCCATTGTGCTTTACTTCATTTTAATATCCTTGAAGTCAGTCCAGTTGTATCCACAGTACAACTTGTACTGAAGTAAATTTATAGACAGAGTGTATATATAAGAGCATCTTTAATCATTGTTAGTATAGTAGAACCCCATTTATCTGAGCCTACAGTATCTGGCTCTCCATATTAACTGAACCTCCGGGTGGCGGGGCTCAGCTCCTGCTCTCAGCCCTGGGCTTTGCTGCCAGCGGTTGAAGCTCTTTGCCCATTCTCCATATTATCTGGATTTTTGATTATCGGATTTGGCCCCAGTCCCAATTAGATTGGATAAACTGGGTTCCACTGTATAAAATTCTGTTGTTGAAATCTAGTCTCTTCCTCTCAAATACATGTCTTGCAAAATGCTTTCTTAAACTCCTGTCTAATTTTATTTGAGTCTTAAGAGGAGAAAACAACTGTGGTAGTAAGAGGGCTGAACAATATGCTCCTTTCAATGTCTCAGATGAAGCAGACTGTGTCTGTGGCTTTCCTGCATAGGAAAACAACTGTTAAATCACACGTGCATTTTTCCATATTTGATCTGTTGTGTTTACATGTCTGTGTAAAAAACTTAGTAAAATTCCTATGTTAATTCTTTCTTCCCTCAAAGGACATGTATTGTGGTTGAGGTGGTGGTTTGGTGGGGGAGAAGTTGTATGGAACTGACTTTGGAGTCTGAGTATAACATCTAGATCATCCAGATGAGTAGCTGTAGAAGAATTCATAGTAGATCTTTCTCATCTCTCTTTTCATCCTGTTCCCATGAACAGATTATGCTGCCTCCTAGCTCACACCTGTGTGGGTAAAGAGAGGCTGATTCTAGGAATTGATGTCAAAAGTAAAGAGCACTAACATAAACTACAGTTATAGGCATAAATGTAAGGTAACCTTCACATTCTTCATTAGAAAGTCCATCTTCTGCATGTCAAGTAGTGGTCCAACTGCTTAAAACTGAAGTTCGAGGATAGTAAAACTGAGTTGTGTTAAGATTAAAGCTGGCTGATAATGGAAATCCCTTCCTGCAAAAGATTCCATATTTTTCTCCTGACCTGAGGTGAAATGCTGTATTTTTTTTTTTTCACAAAAAGGGGTTTCAAGAAAAATTGTTTCTGGAGAACCAAAACATTTTAGCCTTCTCGGCTGCTGGCATGGAAGGATCTGGCAGAAAATGAAATTGACAATAGCCTCTCAGGCCTGCTGTCAAAGAGCAGGGTGCTCAGCCTTCCTGTCTCTCCCTCACTACCATCAGCTCTGGTGTTGGAGAGGCCGAAAGCTAAGGTGTTCAACCTAAGCAGCCCTCCTGGAAAATTTTGTGTCAATTTCACAGCCTACAGAAGGAAAGCAAAATTGACAAAAGCCTTCTAGACAGGGAGCTGAGAAACCCTCCTTTTGATTTTCAGGACAGAAAATTGAATTTTTTTTTTTTTTTTGCAAAATTTAATTTCACTTTTGCAAAAAAGACTTTTTTTTTTCTTCCAGAAAATCATTTTGATGAAAAATGTTCAACTAAATCTAGTTAAGAGGTTAACTAAAAATAACTTTTTCTGTACTTTTAGCTGTTTTGTTTGGTTGCTATTTTTGATGCTTTGAACTTAAGAGCACTCCCAGACATGGAAAGCAACCAACTGCATATCTTCCCAACACCTAAATGGATACAGCTTTTCAGGCAACGGAGCTTTATAGAAAGTGATTGACCTGCCTTTCTGAAGATTTACCTTTGCATTATGTGTGAAGAAAGATATTCGCTTGAAGTTTGTGACATACTGGTAATCCTTTGAAGTTTAGCGGAAGAGAAGGAGCATAATTTCAAATAAATGGTTAGGATAGGTTGACCAAAATGCCAGTGTCAGAGATTTCTTTAACAAATTAAATCTATTGTATAAGGATTTTTGACTAGCTTGTTCAGTTATGTTTAACAATATACTTTGTGTCTCTTTTGAAAAGTATATTTTAAAGTGCTATTAACTAACATCTTACAGTAAGACTTGAATTATGAATTCTTGTGTGCCATAGATACTACATCATCATATCGCTGCAGTGGAGAAACTTGCCTTGACTACTTCAGGCTGCCCTCTTGTGATCCAGTGCAAGAACTTCAGGGTAGTTCACTTTATTGTTCCCAGAGAAAGGGATTGTCATGACATTTACAACTCTTTGCTGCAACTGTCAAAACCAGGTATGGCTTTCAAGTGCACAAGACCTTGCAGTGTATGTTTGTGCCACCATTCTGCAAAACAACTCTGGGCTTTGTGCTATTTCTGTTGTTAAATGTGAGGCTTCTGTAAAGTCTCTGAAATTGAGCGGCATAAACACAGAAAGCATTGATCTGCTGTGCATAGTTTTGGTAACTGTTACTCTGCGTGTAGTTTTGAGTGTGCTGACGTACGGGTATGGGAGAGGGTGAGATCTTAAGTGATTGTGAAACCGCATTTATAAAAGTCACTGCTGGTTGTCACATCCCTTGGGGTACAACCTAGACTGCGGGGACCACTGAGTCCCCTTAAACTTTTCAGCCTGGGCTGTCTCTCACAATGTTATGCCAGTGACAAGCAGCAAACCCTTCCAAGTGCTGTGATCACTCAGCTATCAACTTGTGGAGAGACACGCCCAGCTGAGTTGCATGAATGCTCTCTAAGCCATTCATGGATTATACAGAGGGAGACTCTAACCAATTCCTCCAGCCCCCAAGCCTTGTACCCTAGAAATGTACTGTCTTACACTGCTGAAGATCTTCTCTTGAACAGTGCAAGCTCATTGATTAATTTGTCACTTTGTCAAAGGACAGAGGATTTGCACCAGCCTTTGTAATCTGAACAGATTACCCAAGCACTTTAGACAAACCCACTGGTAAGGATAAAACATTAAAATAAGTTTATTAACTAAAGAAAGATAGATTTTTAAATTAAGTGCTAGCCATAGAGGTCAAAGTAGGTTACATAAGGCAATAAAAATAAAATTGCAGTCTAAAGTCTAAACTTTAACAAACTAAGCAAGATTTGAATCCAGCAGCTTTTTCTCACCCCACTGGATGTTCCAGGCAGTTTACAGTTCTTAATACACAGGCTGAATTCCCTTCTCAGCCTGGGACCAATCTCCCAAGCTCAGAGTCTTTTGTCTTCCCAATAGTCTTCTAGGTGTTAAGATAGGGCAGGAGAGAGGCCAAGTGGTGATGTCACTGTCCCTCTTTTATACGTTCTTCCAGCTGCTAGAACAGGGGTGGGCAACTTTTTTAGCCCGGGGGCGACATGTGGGAATGGAAATTGTATGGCAGGCCATGAATGCTCACGAAATTCAGGTTGGGGTGCAGGAGGGGGTGAGAGCTCTGGCTGGGGGTGCGGGCTCTAGGGTGGGGCCAGAAATGAGGAATTCAGCGTGCGGGAGGGGGCTCCGGGCTGGGGCAGGGGGTTGGGTGGGGGGTTGAGGGGCAGGCTCTGGGGTGGGGCTGGGGATGAGGGATTGGGGTGCAGGAGGGTGCTCTGGGTTGGGATCGAGGGGTTTGGAGGGCAGGAAGGTGGATCAGGGCAGAGGGTTGGGGGGCAGGAGGGGCTCAGGGGTGCAGACTCTGTGCAGTGTTTACTTCAAGCAGCTCCCAGAAGCAGCGGCATGTCCACCTCCGGCTTCTGCATGACCAAACGGCTCTGCGCACTGCCCTGTCCGCAGGCATCGCCCCTGCAGCTCCCAGTGGCCACAGTTCCCACCGATGGGAGCTGCGGGGGCGGTGCTTGGGGCGATTTACATGGCCTGGGTCCCTGGCAGCACAGGAGAGCTGAGCGGCATCTGCCTGCTTGCTCCACATGTCTGCTTGCCCCTCCCTGTGGCCCCGGGGCGGGGCTGTGCCTCCGTGTGCTGCCCCCACCCGAGCACCCCTGTGGCCAATGGGAAGCTGCAGGGGTGGTGCCTGGGGGCAGCTGTGCGCAGAGGCCCCCCCAGCCCGCCCCGCCTTGGAGCCCCAGGTAAGTGCTGCAGCCCCCAACCTCCTCCCCGAGCCTGTACCCCACCTCCTCCCCACATACTTCCTCCTGCCCCCAAACTCCCTCCCAGGGCCTGCACCCCTCCCCTGCCCATAGCCTGCACCCCCACCCCCTCCTCCTGCACCCCCACTCCCTGCCCCAGCCCAGAACCTGCACCCAGCACCCAAACTCCAGCCCAGAGCCTGCAACCCAGACCCTCTCCCCCTCCCAAACTCCCTCCCAGAGCCCAACCTCTCACCCCTTCTGCACCCAAACTCCCTCCCAGAGCCTGCAACCCAATCCCCTACTCCAGACCTCCTCCCCCACCCAAACTCCCTCCCAGAGCCTTAGGCGGGGGGGGGGGGGGGGTTTCTGGGTGGCATGAGTGACATTACTGGCCCGCTGGGAGGATTTGAGGACTGGCACTGGCCCTAAGGTAAATTGAGTTTGAGACCCCTGCTTTATCTCTAATCCACTCCTAACTTTGTGCTACTCTTAATGTTGCCCCTTAAACCTTGAAAATGTCCCAGTTGATGTATGGCTAGGAACCACCCTATTCTGCAGAAAATACTGAAACCTACATTCCACCAAACTTACCTGTGCTGATATCCATTCATCTTTTTTTGTCAGTTAACTGTATAGTACCTGTGTGACTTCAGATTGTAAACTCTTTGGGGCGGAAGTTACATACTGAGTAAAATATTTCAAAAGCACCAAAGTCGCTTAGTGACGTCGGCATTTTCGAAAAGTTTACCCACCATGAATATTTATAAAATATCTTGCCCAGTTACAGAACTACAAAGATAATCAGATGATGAATTCAACTATTCCTGCCCTTTTTCTGACACAAAAGACTCTGGGATCTGACTCGGTGCATAATATCTTATTTTCTTGTTTCCTTTAGCAAGCTACGATGAACTGTATGCCTTCTCTTACAATCCAAAACAAAATGAGTCTAAGCGGCTGCAAGGCTGGCAGCTCATTGACCTAGCAGAAGAATACAAGCGGATGGGAGTGCCAAACTCTAACTGGCAGTTGTCCGATGCTAATCGTGATTATGAGGTAAAGGATAATAGAGAATCTGTTGCAGTGGAGGAAACGTGTTTATTTTTATGCCTGTTTGATTTTATAACCTCTGATTCCAGTCCAACACAATATCTGCAATGCCTTGCAAACCACATACCCTTTGAGTCATGAGTTTGCTGCCTAAAGTGAAAGGATGCAGAAGATGGGAGAGCCTACTTGTGAGACTCTCCCTCCCTGTTCGTTTTTTTGGTGTTGGGATAGTCTTTGATAGCATGGTTTCTTTCTCATTTTCCCTCAATGACAGCCCTATTTTGAGGGTAAGTCATGGAAATCCTGTTGTAAAGGAGCAGCAGAACAACTCTTTCAGTGAGGGAGAAACCTGCCCTTGCATTAGTGAAGTTGGGGATTGGTGCAAGGGGTGTGATCTTTCTATACTACTACTGTGGAATTATTCTCTGTGGTCTCATTTTGATAGACTGTACACTGGTGTCTCAGTCCCCTTCCACAGCGTATGATTTTCATTTCATCATTCTTTCATACCCTTTAATCCATGTATCACTTCTGGTGTGTGTACATTAGGAAGGATTATGGGCATATTTCTGTATGCCTGGTGCAAGTGTTTTTACCTTTGTGTCATCTAGCCCTGCTATAACCACCTTCTTATCCACAAAGCTGTCATGATTCATGCAAGGACAGCAGTCCACTGTTAGAAATCTTGCACCAGATTTGATATAGTCTGTAAATGAAACACGTACATTGTACATTTATTTTGTCCTGCAGATTTGTGACTCCTATCCCAGAGAACTTTATGTTCCCAGAACTGCAAGCAAGCCCGTAATCGTTGGTAGCTCCAAATTTAGAAGCAAAGGAAGATTCCCAGTGTTATCATATTATCACAGAGATAAAGAGGTACAGTCTGATTTCCTTTCAGCGCAAGTGGGCTAAAACTATTTCTCAACAGATGCCACTGGTCCAGGAAAGATAGGGAGGTAAGTATAATAACCCAGGTACATAGAACAATACTAGTTCCTTAATCTCTGACACTGCTGATGGCTAATGAGATGCGTAGGTCCTGCTTAGCCAACTGTAAAATTCTTCACTAGTCAATTGAATCTCTTAAAACTTCCAAAAATGGGCCTTTAAGGTCAGCTGATGATCAAATCCTCTGTGTTTTTGTACTTGTTGGAATATCAAGAATAAAATCCTTTTGTTCCAAAATGCTATGAACCGTGGAAATAATTTGTTAAAGAGGGAAGGAGGGCAGGAAGAGAGAAAATCAAGCCCTGTGGGACTCCATAGAGGAGGGTTGTTTCTGTGGAGCAGCAGCAATCCATCTCAATCCTGATATATATCTGAGGGAATAGCAGTTATATCAACTGCTCCTGTGAGTTCAGCAGTTTCTGAAGGGCCAGTATTGTAAAGCTACACATAGGCAACTGCCAGTTGTATCCACAGAGTGGATGTATTTGTGAGTGTTACCTGTCAGGGAATGTGTGTTACACCCCTCAAAGAATACTGCTGTCAAGGAGAGAACTACAGTTTTTATATTGGCCAGGCTGGAGTTTAAGGCCTGGTCTACACTACGGGGTTAGGTTGAATTTAGCCGCGTTAGGTCGATTTAAAAATGAATGCGTCCATACAACCAACCCCATTCCGTCAACCTAAAGGGCTCTTAAAATCGACTTCTGGACTCCTCCCCAGCGAGGGAAGTAATGCTAAAATTGACTTTGCTGGGTCGAATTTGGGGTAGTGTGGATGCAAATCGATGGTATTGGTCTCCAGGAGCTATCCCAGAGTGCTCCATTGTGACCGCTCTGGACCTCACTTTGAACTCCCATGCACTAGCCAGATACACAGGAAAAGCCCCGAGAACTTTTGAATTTCATTTCCTGTTTGGTCAGCGTGGCGAACTCAGCAGCACAGGTGACCATGCAGTCCCCCCAGAATCGTAGAGCATAGAATGTTTCTACGCTCCCCCTATCATCTCCGTCCCTGAGGTTATCGCAGATTAGAAGGCAAAAAAAACGCACTCGCGATGATGTGTTTTCTAAGCTCATGCAGTCTTCCCGCACTGATAGGGCACTGCTTAATGCATGGAGGCATTCAGTGGCAGAGGCCAGGAAAGAATTAAGTGCATGCGAAGAGCAGAGGCAGGACGTGATGCTGAGGCTAATGGGGAGCAAATGGACATGATGAAGTGTCTGTTGGGGGAGCAAACGGACATGATGAAGCGTCTGTTGGAGCTGCAGGAAAGCCAACGAGCACAGACCCCCGCTGCATCCACTGTATAACCGCCTCCCCTCCTCCCCATGTTCCATACCCTCCTCACCCAGACGCCCAAGAACGCAGGGGGGGAGGCTCCCGGCACCCAGCCACTCCACTCCAGAGGATGACCCAAGCAACAGAAGGCTGTCATTCAAACAGTTTGATTTTTAGTGTGGCTCCAATAAGCAATGTGGCCTTGTCCTTCCCTCCTCCCCCACCCCATCAGGGTTACCTTGTCTGTTCTCTCTTTTTTTTTTTTTTTAAATTAATAAAGAAAGAATGCATGGTTTCAAAACAATAGTTACTTTATTTCGAAGGGGGGAGGGTGGTTGGCTTACAGGGAATTAAAATCAACAAAGGGGGGTGGGTTTGCATCAAGGAGAAACACACACAACTGTCACACCGAAGCCTGGCCAGTCCTGAAACTGGTTTTCAAAGCCTCTCTGATGTGCAGCGCGCCTTGCTGTGCTCTTCTAATCGCCTTGGTGTCTGGCGCAAAACGATTGTCTGCTGTTCCTTTCACGGAGGGAGGGGCGACTGACGACATGTACCCAAAACCACCCGCGACAATGTTTTTGCCCCATCAGGCATTGGGAGGTCAACCCAGAATTCCAGTGGTCGGCAGAGACTGCAGGAACTGTGGGATAGCTATCCACAGTGCACCACTCTGTAAGTCGATGCTAGCCATGGTAGTGAGGACGCACTCCGCCGACTTAATGTGCTTAGTGTGGACATACGCAATCGACTGTATAAAATCAATTTCTAAAAATCGACTTCTATAAAATCGACCTACTTTCGTAGGGTAGACATACCCTAAATGATGTGTAGAAGAGCACAAAATGACTGTCTTCATTATAAATGTAGATTTATCTTGTATTTAAGGAGATAATAATTCAATAGAAAACATCCTGAGAGTGTAGAGACACGAGACAGGCATTTATTGTAAGAAAAATGGCTGTGTATTATAAACTTAATTTTTTTTAGGAAGTAAACTGAGATGTCTAAGATCTTTGGGCATATTTCCAAAATTTGGTAAACCTTTACACTATCAAAGTGCCACATGATCTTTAAAGTCCATGAACAGCAGTCAGGGACTTAAATTTAAGGTCTACTATAAAAGTGTACTTTGATTTAAAAAGTTAGAGCATCTTTGCTTTAGTTCTTCAGCTTATCTTTCACTTCATAGTCTGCAGAATAAAAGAATTAACTGTGTTTCAGCTCTATAGAATGCATATGTCTAAGCATTCTTTTAGAGGTGTTACTTATATACTGTTGCTACCTGATTCTTTTTCTGTACTAGGCTGCTATTTGCAGATGCAGTCAACCTCTCTCAGGTTTCAGTGCCAGGTGTCTGGAGGATGAAAATATGCTGCATGCGATCAGTATAGCCAACCCTGCTCATCACTATATGTATGTCATGGACACTCGACCTAAGGTATGTACCTTTATCAGGGCTGCAGCTTAGGGTTCAGCTTAAATTCCTTTACTTGATCACTTTATACATACGGAAGTGCTACTGGGGGCACTATGTGGCTCAGGTGCTGGGATTGTACTGTATCATGCTGTTTAATCTCTACAGCATCGGTTCTCAACCAGGGGTCCGAGGTCCCTAGAGGATCTGCGAGCAGGTTTCAGGGGGTCTGCCAAAATAAACCAGAGAGTAGGGCCGGCATTAGAGTTGCTGGGGCCCAGGGCAGAAAGCCCAAGCCCTGCCATGCGGGGCTGAAGCCAAAGCCTGAGCATCTTAGCTTCGCGGGGCCCCCTGTGGCATTTTGCCCAGGCAATTGCCCTGCTTGCTACCCCCTAATGCCGACACTGGCTTTTAATCAGCTGGATATGCAGAAAAACAGTTGTGGCACAGGTGGGCCGTGGAGTTTTTATTGGGTGGGCCTCATAAAGAGAGAGGTTGAGAACCCCTGCTCTAGATTCAGAATTGGATTCAGAATTGTCCCAGGTCAATGACCAAAAGTATTACTGTTTCATATGATGATCATGGTCTATGTGAGATGACTTTAGCTAACTCATTTTGGTTAGCTACCTGAATAAGAAGAAACACACATTTCACCTATGAACTTGGGTGAAGATTTTTAAAAATGGGTGCCTACAGTGCAAGACTCCATATTCAAGCAATAAATGTTATTTTAAAAGGTGCTGAGCACCCAGTAGCTCCCATTGAAGTCAATGAGAGCTGTTTGGGTGTTCTACGCTTGTGAAAATTAGGCCACTTATTTAGGTGCATAAACAGATTTAGGAGTCAAATTTGGGCACCCATTTCTTTAGACTCTTGAGTTTTAAAACTTCTTTTAACTATCTAACTGGGATGAAATGTGTAACATTGATCTGAACTTTATTATAGCATTGGATGCAGAGCTGGAGGGCTGTAGAATTATAGTGAGTATGCCTTAATGGAACATGGAGAAATTAGGAGACAGAAATTGTAAAACCTAGAGAGAGCATCTGCAGGACAGTGTTCAAGCCCTAGAGTTTGTTTAGATACCACATTTTAATAAGCAATTTCACATTACTACATCTTTACTTCTTTGGTCACTGATCAGATTGAGGGGTGGACATATCAAGTGGTGATTATTTCCTAAACTCTACTTATAACCAAGTTCCATCCATATGTGATATCAAAATGAGATGTCACTTAAATTAGACTGTAGATCTCCTCTTTTTTACATGTTTTAGTCAGCAATAAAATAGTTAATTGTTCATATCTGATCAGCTATTAAAGTTCAGCATTAGCACTGCACTGCGAAGAGTGGTGCAGCTGATATTTATTGGAGCCATAGTTGCAGACTTTGGCAGATATTTGTTGGTTCCACTCAAAAGTTCTTATTTTTAAATTTATTTGATCATAAGGACTAGAAGATTAAATTTTAATTGTAAAACATTAGATTCTGGAGCACAAGAGGAAGCCTCCAGAAAAAAGTGCTGGCTTGTTGAGTGAAATGGAACCAGCCCAGCTGGATCTGTTTTTGGTACTTCATAATTTTGTAGATTTCATTTTACTTAGGATACACTGATCTTTTTTTCCCCTTCAAATTACGCACTTCAGGTATCTTAACACTTCATAGTACTAACTTTTTCTTTTAGGCTAATTACTGTGTGGCATCTTTCAAATAAGCAATTATAATTTGGGAAAAGGAGAATTAGGATATAGTATTCAGATTTGTCAGCTCTCAACATGTTTGTCAGCTCTCAACATCTGATTGTTTTTACTTTTCATAGTCTTCTACATATCACATCCCCCCACATGTTGTGTCATTCTCATGTCAGAGTAATCCTTTCAGATTAGTCTGCCACAAATCTGATATCCATAAGGATGTTTATGGTATGTGTGTGTTAGTTTTGTTTTTTAACTGAGTGTCCTGCTGAAGATGTTTGGTTACTTAATCTATATTTTGATTTTACAATTTACTTTTTAACTCTTGATTTTAAATATTTGCATTTTCTTTCACTAAGCTTAATGCAATGGCAAACAGAGCAGCAGGTAAAGGCTATGAAAATGAAGACAACTATGCTAACATTAGATTCCAGTTTGTTGGAATTGAAAACATTCACGTAATGAGATCCAGCCTGCAGAAACTTTTAGAAGGTATGTTTTATTGTTCTAACTCTGGTGTAACAGAATATGATTAAAAATAGGATAAGTGACCTTCTCATGTCATTGGTCTTTTAATGTTAGTCTATGCAAAACACCAAGGAACTTCCAAACTTTGTTACCGACAGCAGTGAATTTAGTGTCTGTTATGGAGTTTTGAGGGACAGGTGCTAGTGTTAATCACAATTCCTGGGCAATGAGCTCTTATGAATTGTCAGTCATTTGTCTTAAGGAAAATAGTTTAACATGTAATGTGTCTTGGGTGGAAGTAGACAAATTCTGTTAGCATGTCAGATGGTTTACAGGAAAAAAACATTGGGGTTTATAACATGCATGTATTACCCCTGATTTTTCAATAGGACTTAAATGTTGAAATGCTTGATTGCACTCACAGATAAAATACTCTGACATCTGAGTGCTATAAAATGTACCTACACTTACTTTCAATCTCAGAAATCAGAGACCAGTTCTAAAAGGATTGATTTTGCACTAACTGCTACATCTTCACTCACTCTCTACTAAAAATTCTCTTAACTCACATGGTCATGTGATCTTGTGGCAGCCAAGTGGGTAGCTGTTTCATTTTGATGCCCAGACCTCTCAATCAGATAGGATCAATAGTGCAAAACTATTTTGATTTACTTGACCTGGTTCAACCAGACTGGTTGCTTGGCAGTCAGAGTAATGTGTGTGATTCAAAGTGAATTACAGGCAAAAAGCTATTACCATCTTATGATTACTTGATGTCCTAAGTCCTGTTTTTTGTGGACTGACAATTGTGCACATCACAAAAAAAAATAGCCCTTCATGTTCAACAGCAATGAAGCACCCACATTGATACTCTCAGAAGATGGGAGAAATTAGAATGATTGAGGGTGAACTACCCTCTCCTATTAATGATTTCCCCTTAATTTCCCTCCCCCACTGTATCGCATCTGAGGTACATTAGTGAGGCAATATGGAGGAACTTACAGTAAGGAAGCAGCAGCACATCTGTTCTGCAGATACACAGAGGGCCTCACTGTCCAAGGTTGTCAGTTCATTGCATATACAAGCACTACATTTACTTTATTATTTAAAGAAAGTGATTTACTGGAGTAATCATTGATAACTGTTCAAAACTGTAAACATTGTCTGGTTATGTGATTTACTCTCCAGGTAAATATTTTTGATAGGCTGTTGGGATTGTGGCATGTTTATCTTGTGCTGTCCTTCTTCTGTTAAATCAGGTAGCTCTTCCTACTGGGCACCACTAATCCCATTTCCTTGAATGTTGTCCTTACATTTTGACCACAGTGGTGACTTAGTACAGTAACTCCCCGCTTAACATTGTTTCAATCTTACGTCCCTGCTCAATTACAGAACATGCTCCATTTAAAGTTGTGCAATGCTTCGCTATAATGCTTTGTCCACAGCTGGCAACCCCCCTATCAGCTCCCTTACGCCCCCCTACCCCAGCGCCTCCCGCCCGCCGGCAGACCCTGCGGATCAGTGCCTTCCCCCTCCTCCTCCTGCCCGTGGCAATCAGCTGGCTTGAGGTGTTCAGGAGGGAGGGGGGAGCAGCGAGGACTTGGTGCGCAGGCTTCCCCCCTGCCGCCGAATGCCACAAACCAGCTGATTGCCGTGGGCGGGGGGGAGGGAGGAGACTGTGCGCTGCATCCTCGCTCCTCCCCCCCTCCCTCCCCTGCCTCCTGCCCGTGGCAATCAGCTGGCTTGCGGTGTTCAGGAGGGAGGGGGAGCCTGCGCACTGTGTCCTCACTCCTCCCCCCTCCCTCCTGCCTCCTGAATGCTGCAAGCCAGCTGATTGCTGTGGGCAGGAGGCAGAGGAGGGAGGGGGAGGAGCAAGGACCGATGTGCGGAGTAAAGGCGGAGGGGGGGAAGAAGAGGTGGGTTAAGGGTGGGGGCTTAGGGGAACGGGAGGCGTGGGTGGGCCGAGGGTTGAGCTCCCCCACCCCGGTGCTTGCAGAGTAGGGGAAGCTGCTGCTGTGCAACGTGCTTCTCCTAGCCTACAGCACCTTCAGCCTCCATGCCTGCCTCATTGTCTCCAGTGCCAGTGGGCTATGCCTGTGTGGGGTAAGGCGAGGGCACCTCCCAACTATAGTACTGTACAGTATGGCAAAAAAATTTCCCCTGGAACCTAACCCCCCCATTTACATTCATTCTTATGGGGAAATTGGATTCGCTTAACATCATTTCACTTAGTCGCATTTTTCAGGAACATAACTACAACGTGAAGTGAGGCGTTATTGTATCTCTTCATTTCTGTAACTCGTGATCAGATACCTGCAAGATCTATATTAGCTGAAGGATTTTATTTATTACTCATGTTTGCATTTCTGAAACATTAGGAATCTGACACTTTTACCAAAAGAGGAGAATAATTCAAATAGATTTTTAAACTCGGAGGAATATCAGCCTATCCTGTAATTATTTTATTTTTCTCCACCTAGAGAGCTACAGCTCCATAGAAAGTTCTAACACCTTTTTTCTTTCTATTTCAGTCAGTGGTACAAAAGCTTTGTCTGTCAACAGTTTCTTGTCTGGTTTGGAGAACTCTGGCTGGCTGCGTCATATCAAAGCTGTATTGGATGCTGCTATCTTCTTAGCCAAAGTAATTCATATGCTCCTTCTTTCTCTGGGGGAGGGATGGTGATTGGTGACAGGCAGAACCATTCTGTCAGGTGTAAACTGGGGATGGCTGCTGCTATAATCTCAGTGCTTGATGTTTTGCTTCATTATTCATCTTAATTATGTTAGAAATAACTACACACCAAGTACATCAGCATGTAAACAGAACATGTTTCTGTATATTTAGAGAGAACAGATGTGCCTCCTAATATTTTAGGTTTCTTTGAAGGCTGCCCACCTACCAGTGTAAAGAAAGGATGTTAGGTTACCCAAGTTTTGTGCTATGTAGCCGTAGTTTAGAGATCACCTGACCTGTAAATATATGAATATGGGGATGGAGGAAGCTAAATGTTCTGAGTGTTCCACATAGCAGGGGTGAGCAGGGGACCAGTCCCACAACTCTAACTTTACTTCTTTCTTTCCTTTTAGTTCAAGTCTTTTCAGAATCAAATCAGCCAATTCCTACTCAGAGTCCCCCCCAACATACTCTGATACACAACTATCAAAGAACTGCACTGGCGCTGACCTATAGGTATAGGGTAAGCAACTTTTTTTATTACATGGCGTGGTTTGCAGTTTTAAAACAACTATTTTTGTTATATCTCTTGAGATATAAAATCTCTGCAAATCCACATCATATAATAATTAAAATCAGGGTGGATTTGATTTAAATCATGATTTAAATCACTAGTCAGGAAGACTCGATTTAATCATGGATTTCTACATAAAAGTGCATTCTTGTTGGTTGTTATAACCTTAATACATATTCTTCACAACTCAGAGATATAGGTTTCATTTTTAGAAGGTACACACTATACATTTTTTAAAGTGATTTATTTTGAAAACTTTTCAGATTTAGTTTTATAGCTATATCAGAAAATGAATGATTGTTTGGTTATTTCATTTACCAAAGGTAATTGAAGCAGATAGTTCACCTCCCAATGACTTCATAAATATCTCCAATTCAACAGGTTAATCATTAATATTTGGTGGATTTTCTTGCCATGCTGTATTAAGAGGAGAACATCACCAGACAGACATTTAAATTGTTTTATTTAACTAAAACAACGTTATGTATTCTGGATTTTTTTCTTCAACAGCAAACATATAATATTTTCACAAAACAAGCATATGAATTTTTGCATTTAGTTAAACATTCAAATTTTTTAAAATCTGGTTTATTTTTGTTAAAATTGTTTTTAACTAAAATAGTTAAATGAAATATTTGAAAAAAAAATCGACTACATCAGCTAGGTCAACATGAGAAACTTGATATTGGCTTCTGCAGCTAACTCAGTTGTCTTCACCTTCATTTTCCTGTCTGTTCATAATCTGGAAAAGAAAAACAAGCTTTCCATCTTTTTCGGTTCCCAAATGATTTCTCAATTTGGAATGAATTAGTTCAAAGGAAGAAAATATTCTTTCTACACCGGCAGAAGAAGCTACTGCTGTTAAAAGTGAGATTATCACTTCAACAGTCTCTGAATCCAAGTGCTTAAATGACTTCCACCAGTTCACTGGTATGCCTTTCTTTAAAACATCATCAGCAAACGTATTTCTTGAATGGTTCACCCTTAGCTCTGAAGTTTATTATAGTTGGCATTATGGAGGGATGATTGCTGGATGTCCATGTCATAGCCAACTCCTCTTCTTCAGCAGTTAAGGTTTGACCCTGGTACAAAGTATTGAGAATATTTGCAAGAAAATAAGCTGGAGATAGTGCTTGTCCCATTCGTTTTTTTTAATGCTTGTAAGTTAACTCTGTCATTGCATATTTCTTTTTTTAAGATCATTCAGTTCCTTCCAAATTTCAACAGCATCAGCAATAAAGCAGCTATTTCTCTGCATTTTGTTCAAGGCTACAGAAATAGGCTTCAGGGTATTCAGTATGTGTTCAACATTTCTCTTAAGCCCAATGTTGAGAACTTGGGCTGTGACAGTGCCATCTATTTTTTCACATTTTGTTCACAAACTGTCATCAGATTAGGTCAGTTCTTGATATGGTGCTCAAAACAGCCCCCTACTGAGTTCCATCGCACGTCTTGTGGGAGAGTTAGCTTGTTTCACTTCTTTCAGAGCAGCTGGTGCAAAGTGATTGTTACGGAAGTATTTTGCAATTTCAGCAACATTAGCCTTTCTTTCTGGAACACTGAAGTCTTTGGCTAGGAGGTGCATCAGATGAACACTGCAACCGTACGTTATTAGCTTGGGACTCTCTTCTAAATTTCTTCTTATCTTGGATAAGTATTGTAAGTATTCTGCTGTGTGTGCATTTCCTGATGTATCAATTGTTTCTATAAGGAAGACATTCCCTTCCTCTGTTGTCACACAGGCACATACAACAGGATCATTGTGGACATTGCTTCACCCATCAAGACTCAGGTTAACAATTTCACCCTCTAGACGTTTTGCACACTGCTCAATTTCTCTTTCATACACTTTATCCAGCAATTTGCTTGCGACATCTGCTCTGTTGGGTGGACTGTATCCTGGTCTTAATGACTGAACCATGTTAATGAAGTGTGGGTTCTCAATCATACGGAAAGGAGAGTTTGTTGCATAAACAAACCAGGTAATTTTTTCATCAGTTACCTCTAATCTGCTGGTTTTTATCACAGACTTCTCTATGGTTGTTTCTAGATGATGGAGATTTTTTTTTTCTTTTTGCTACAGGTGATATACTGTGGTTATGTGACATACATGATGTGACTGAAACACTATCATTGGCAGATAACTCTGAAACTATAGAAAATGATGATGAGCTTGAAGGTGGATAGTCTTCAGAATCCTGTATGTTGAGGATGGATTCTCCTAAACAAAATAAGTCAATGCAGTTATTTAATTATTATTACATACTGCTCATTTAGTATTACTCATTGCATTTACTGACACTCAGTACTACTTTAAAGGTGAAATTGTAAAAGGAAGATCTGCCTATTTCAGCTATTTATTTTTTATCACAACTGCATCTAAAATGATAGTACCATAGAGTAACAACTATATTTTTTGCTCAAACATGAGAATTCAAGAACAGTCCAGAAGGAAGACAGGCAGTCCTTAAGAAAGAAGTATTAAATAAAAAAGTTTTCCAACCTGAAGATCCTGCATGTTCTGACATGTTCCTTTCATCATCTTCAATGCAGCTTCCTCCTGAGAGGGAACACTTCTCATGATATTTCATTCGGGCAACCAGGCCTTGCATTTCTTTGTTGCACTGTTTGCATTTTGCACGCATGCCTGTCTTACCCACAGGTAGAGGAACTTCATTAAAATATTCCCAAAGTGGGTTTCTCTTATGGCCTGCTGCCATTATAGGTTTTTCCTTCTAGTGAGAGAATGGTATGGTAGATCTCAAATCAATGAAGGCTACACTCAGAAAGACCTCAAGACTTCTGGAATATGCTGCTCAAACAGTTTCGCTTTTGTTTCTACTGCCTGTTCCTCCTTTCTCACATTTATCTCCAGACTTCTTCTCCTTGTCCAGATCTATTCCGCCCCCAACAATCTTCTATTCATTGAACTTTTTGAAACTTTGCACTTTTAGAGAGAGGTAAGGGATTGACTCTGTATACACAGATTTGCAGAGGGACAATAGGGTTGATGTTTTATTTTTCACCTCTCTATATTATTTATTTAAAAACATTTTTGCTGATAACAAGCATGTTATCTCTGGAGACACAAATCCACAGTTTGAGAACTGCAAAACTAAGCATCTCTGATGGTATCTTCTAGACTGAGCACTGAGTCCCATTGGGTAGATAGAAAGATTAACCTAAATAATCTATACAGAAGCCCCTGGAACCCCATAAGATTGGGCCCCTAATCCATGAACTATTGAAATTCATTTACAAAACATTTCTTAAACATTACATGAAGTGGGCATTCACCCATGAAAGCTTATGCTCCAATACTTCTGTTAGTCTTAAAGGTGCCACAGGACCCTCTGTTGCTTTTTACGTGAATATATTGTCTCATACTATAGAAATAGAATTTATAATCCCCATTCCATGAGGAGATATCTTTGAGCTATAATGTTTCTTAATTAAAACTATCTTTAGATAGGTGTTTTCCTCAAAAAGCATTTTATCAAAAAAATCGATTTAAATAAAAAAAAATCCGATATTTTTTTAATTAAAAAAAAAATTGATTTCTATCCACCCTGATTAAAACCCTGACTCATTCATAGGCTACTACAAGTGATGTTCTGTGATAACTTTGTCACAGAACAACTTGTGTTAGGGTGACACTGAAGTAGATAGCTGATTGTGACGTCAGGGGACCTGAATTAGTGGGCAGGGAAAGGGTAGGTTGAAGTGGTTGTATACTGAGTGCCCTTGTTCATTAGAACAAATCTGTATGTACACCGCTCTCTTTGCAGCTAAATATTTGCAGGTCACGTTTTAAGAGGGGTATCAACCTGTAAGTAGGGATGTCCGTGTGTTGGGGCTCTTAATGTACCTGGTGCTTTTCTGAGGTGTTTACGCCTTGCAACCTTTGTCACCTTGAGGCACTCTTTACGTATGCTGTTTTGTCTCTTATCTGCTAAATCTAACATGCATGACTTCATCTATGGATGAATTCACTATGTGTGTACTTTTTTTGGCATGTTGGAAACCTATATTTATACTGTGGGATACTGCTGATAGAGCTCTGTGGAAAAACATGTCTCAGTGCATGTGAATCTGGCACAATCACATATACATGAGGCTCATAAAAAGTAGAAAATACTTTGTATTTTGTGAAGCACTAATTCTTGCCTCAGAACTTTCTCCTAGCTGAAGTAGTGCTTGAGGCGATTTAGAGGTTAGAATGCTGGCACATCTCTTAAATGTGACCTGCAAATGATTAGATGAATGAGGCATAAATTCCTATTTGACTGAGGGCTAGACTACTCTAGAAGTGTTACAGGGGTGCAGCTGTAGCGCCTTTGGTGAAGACAGTCTATGCCAATGGGAGAGAGCTCTCCTGTTGGCATAATAAAACCACCTCCTTGAGACGTGGTAGTTATGGCAGCAGGAGAAGGTTTCCCATTGACATAGCACTGTCCACACTGGCAGTTATGTTGGTGTAACTTACATCACTCGGGGGGGTGAGCAACATAAGTTATACTGACATAACTTGTAGTGTAGTCAATCCCTGAGTCCAAGCTATTTGCTCTACATGCTTCCATATTCTTGAGGGGTGGAGTAGACTGAGGATTTAAAAAAAAAAAAAGCCAAGTAGTCCTTATTTGCTTTGGATTTCTGGGATGTGTAGTCAGGCTTTTTCCTAGCAGTCCATGGAGACTGTAGATGCTTCTGGGTACTTTAACTTCTTGGAAGTGGTGGAAGGTGGAAAATAAAATGAGAAGCCACCTTAGTAGTTCTTGCCCCTTCAATGGGCAAGCAGGAAACTGGATCTTGTGATCTTTATGGGGAGCATTATAGCATTGCAAAGGGGAGATCCCAGCTTTAATTGACTGCAGCACATTTTCTCACACACAATAATTTCTGTGTGTATTGCCACATGAGTTTCAAGTGCTGCCATTAAATATGGGCTATGCTAGGAACTTACCTCTTTTTGGAACACACATTACTAGACTTTGTTTTCCACTTTACAGGCAGTAGCAGTTGAAAATGCGACTGTGCTAGTTCATTGCTCTGATGGCTGGGACAGGACTTCCCAAGTTTGTTCCCTTGGATCTCTCTTGTTGGATGCGCATTATAGAACAATCAGAGGCTTCATGGTAAGCATCTACTCGGATAACTAGATGGTTCTTTTTGTTCTCACACGCTAAATCTAAGAGTCTTAAGCATGCAGTGTAACAGCATAAACGAATGCCTTTTGTAAAAAAACAAAACCAAACCAAAAATGATTAGATTGATGCACAGAAATCTTGCAGTTCTTTTCCATATAGTTTAATGTATTTCTAAAGGAGAGCTCTATACCCTTAATCAAAACAGTCAGTGAGCAGCAAAGTGTGTATTTAAAGTAATTATGTATTGAACCTATCTGAAGTATTTGGTATTGGCCACTAGCAGGCAGGATGCCAGTCTGATCTGATGGGGCAGTCCCTACATTCCTAACGTTACCAAGATTTTATTATTACAAATGTACTAAATTACATTGTACTCTGATACTGTTATGTATTATAAATTAAAACTACTGTTGATGAATTACATATGGTAATACATTCATCTTGCGTTTTTGTTCACCTACTCACTAATTTGCAAACATCAGCTACTAACAATCTGTTTCCCAGTCATTTATGTGAATTAATGAGGCTCTTTTTTACTCTAAAAAGTGCAGTTGGTTTAACATAGCCATTATAATGATTATCAGGCAGACAGTTGAGTCAATTAACAATAAAACTTTTTTTTTTTAAATGTAAACAAAGTTTTCAGAGTTGTTACAAATGTATTAGTTCAGCTGTCCTTTGAGAGGGTCCTTGAAGGTATTGAAGACTATGCCAAGAAACCAAAAGAAATGCAAAGTGGTGTAAAGTGCAGTAACACACAGTGAATAAATTTAAATCAAAACAAAACATATAGGTAGATGATCTATCAGGATAAATGCACAGATCTAGAAGTTCATAATTTCTTTACATTTGATGCCTCTCTCTTCTAGGTTTTGATAGAGAAGGACTGGATCTCTTTTGGACACAAATTTTCTGACAGGTAGACAACATTTTTCAACTAAAGTAGAATTTTACAGATTTGCCAGTTAGTGCAAAGGTATATCACGCAGTCAATTGAGTTGTAAATATGCTACTAAACAGGACTCAGTATTCTGCATCAATATTTTATGGAACCTCTAATACTTTTATTAACTACTGCTGCAGTGTTGCTAGGATTCTGTGACTTAGTAAACCAGCTCTGCAACAGGCTGTGTGTTTTGTTACCTGCTGCTTATTCAAATGCCCATGGGATAATTGTTTCCATATCGCAAATATAAACTTCAGGGCTACCAAGAATTGGCTGACAATAGAGAAAACCGATAAAAGTTAGCCAGTGAGGCTCCTATGGGTGTCCATCACTGTGGTGTCTGAGCCTCACTTTTGTTGCCCTAGAACTGTGAATCCTGCAGTAATTGGGCATCTAACTCATTGAGCTTGATGGCTTGGAGCTGCATGTGTGTGTTTAGAGACTGCAGCACTGATTTATCACTTTTCTTCAGCCATTCAGAATATATGAAACTGAGTTGTGCTGTAGGCTAAGGAAGCTGATGAGTTTGTTACAATGTATTTTTTTTTCTTGAAAAATACATTAATAAATTTGAAAATACCACTTAAATGATTGCTGTTAACTGTCAGATGTTCGGTTGATAAGCTCCATATACATTTAATAATTTATTATCGGTTCTGTAAATTCCCAATTCTTTTTGGTCTTTTTTTTATTCTTGGTGTTTTGGAGCAAAGTCCTGCTAGCTGTGGTAGTTCACATAGTAAACCTGTGGTATGGCTACACTGCATCTGGGAGTGAGCCTCCCAACCGAGGTCCACTGACTTGTGCTAGCGGGGCCTGTGCTAGCACACTAAATATAGCTGCATAGGTGGTGCTTTGACGTTGTGGCTTGGGCTGAAGCTCATGCTCTGAAGCCCCCCACCTACCCCCAGGCTTCAGAGCCCAAGTCACAATGTCAGAGCACCATCTACATAGCTATTTTTAGCATACTAGCACAGGCCCCACTTGCAGAAGTCACTGGACCTGGACTGGGATTCTCACTCCTAGATGCAGTGCAGGCATACCCTATCTGCTCTGACAAAGACAATGGGGAGACTACCAATTATTTCAAGTTGGTAGATTCTGAATGTGCAGTACTGAGGCCTATCACAATACCAGATGTTAAAGAGCTACTTAACTAGCCTTCTGTTGTATATTATTCACTACAAATATAATTGTATGTCCATAATGTGATGCTGAAAACTCAGGATGAAAAGGAAGTATTATCTCAACATGGATTTAGAAGCCAAATTTGACACCATTTTTCCTCTAAAACCAGGCCATTTACTCTTGAGCTGCGTAAACTGAGCCTGTTAGTTAAATTAAAAATTGAAAACAAAATTGTCTCTTTTGTGGCTCTGCTATTCTAGCCAGGTAAGTCCATGAAACGTGGTGTTTTGTCCTGCAGTGTCCTTCCACATCATGACTTATCTGGGGTGGAGTTGCCCTACAGGTCTTAAATATGTACCTTATTGAAATGAATGTATTTCCTGATTGTCCAGTCAAAATAAATGCAGAAGATTTTGTCAGTGTTTTTTGTTTGTTTTTTAAAGCTTATTCACATTTTAAAACAATTTCTGGATTTCCCTGATGTCTTTGTGGAATTTTTTGTAGATGTGGTCAATTGGATGGTGACCCAAAGGAAATCTCTCCAGTGTTCACTCAGTTTTTAGAAGGTGTGTGGCATCTCACAGAGCAGTTTCCACAAGCCTTTGAATACAATGAAGCTTTTCTCCTTCAGATCCATGAACACGTCCATTCATGCCAATTTGGAAACTTCCTTGGAAACTGCCAAAAAGAACGAGAAGAACTAAAGTAAGCTGACTTATTGCAAATGTTCTTCATTTACTCCAGTAAACTAAGAACTTGTATAAATCTTCAGCTGGGACTCTCAATAAAAGCAACTAGACATGATCTATAATGGGGAAAGAATAGCTGAACTGCATTGGAAAGCAGCAATGATTCTCACACGTCTGATACTAAAGACCCTCTTTCTAATTTTGAAAGGAAAAAACATATACCCATATTTCATAAAGGAAAAAACTCAAGGCATTTTTAGACTTCCCACCCCCAGCATTTTTTTCAAAAACGATTTAAGTTAATGAGGGGTAAAAACTTAAGTCAGAGCCCATTCTCCTTCTATTTCAGAATTATTCCTCCTTGTACATTTAGTACTATTTTGTCCAGTAATCTGAAGTGCCCAAGTTTTTTGTTTTTCTTCCCCTCAGAGTCATTTCTTGCAACTATGCAAAGCATTGTTTCCTAAAGCACTATTTAGCTCTAAACCCAATAATAAAATTAGTATTTTTGTTTATTCCTGGGATATGGCTAAAACTGAGGTATAGGTGTTATTGAGCTCAAGATGTATGACAAAAGGCCTGGAGAGAGGTCCAAGGAGCCTTATATTAAGTCTTCTTTTAAAAGGGGGGAAGATTACACCCTGTAATGATACATCCTGTTACTATAAATCTCATAAAGAATATGGTGGTGGCTAAAATAATCACTCAGATTTATTACCTATATTGTATATAATAAGTTAAGTGTTCTCGAAGTAGTTGGTGACGTGAGAACTGTTTCAGAAATTCCATTATCCCAAGAATATTTGGTGCTTGGCCACCCGGGTGAAAGGGAGTTTTATAAATTCATGAGATGGACAGATAGAAGAACTGGGTAGTCTGTCTCATTCTAAATTCATGACTGCATTTCGGGCAATTGTGGAGGTGAAAAGCAACAGTCTAGTTTGGATTTGTTGTTTTGACTGAGGTGAACTGTAAGACTGAGAGCTAGTATTACTACTTTTCACCCAGTGTCTTGACTTTCATTTCTGCTTACCTTAAGATTGAAAGAGAAAACTTATTCCTTTTGGCCATTCCTTCTGGATGAACAAAAGAAGTATCTTAATCCTCTATACAATCAAGATTTTTCTCAGAAACTTGTCCTCTTGGAGCCTAACACAGCGTCCTTCAATTTTAAGTAAGTTTCATTAGGTACATTATATTTGCTTCACTTCTATTGTTAGACTAGCTTGTTAAAACAGTTTTATGTTTTGGTACACACAGGTTTTGGAGAAATATGTACCATCAGTTTGACCGAACTATGCACCCCAGGCAATCTGTATTTAATCTCATCATGACCATGAGTGAACAAAATAAACAACTGGAGAAAGACTTTAAAGAACTGGAAGCTGTGAGTATTGTAAAATAAGAAATAAACTTACTCTGAGATCTAAGTTCATTTTCATAGTCTTACAACAATGAAACTTATAGCCTTATTATATGACACAGCACTTATGTGTAGCTTTTTTAAAGTAAAGTTTAGTTTGCATTGATTTTGTTGTGTGTCTGGCATTGGGTAGTCATACAAGATTACGTAGGCTCCAAACATTTTGCTCTTAAACTGAAATCATTTTGTCCTGTTGTACTATGCATTGTCCTTTGTTAGCAGGAAAAGCTTCACACCAGAAGAGCAGTTCATTTAATACTGGTTAAATTCTCTCCAGATAGATATATACTGTGTGACTAATCACCCATCCTTACAATTGTGCATCCTTTCTCTATAATATCTACCAAGGAGGACAGAAATCTTTTAATTACCTGAGCCATTGTTAATATGACACAGGTGCCTTTCCTCCCTCCTCTCTCCTGATCTTCCAACTGGGTAATCTAACTCATGCTCAACTGCTGCCTTTTGTTGGTCCTTTTCTTCTTTAGTTCCACCATTACAGTAACCTGAAGATCAGGGAGTTGGGGTGGGGGGGAGGATGTCTCTGGAAAGATGTCTCTTCAAAATATGGCTAGGATTTGTAAGGACTAGAATAGATCCAACTGGAGATGGGTCAGCCTACCACAGGCCACAACATGCCCATAGTGTGACCACCACCAGGCGCTTTTTGTGCAGCCCTTTAAATTGGTATCTGGCAAGTCTATTGTAGCTAAGTATTGTCACTTATTCTAGTACAAACTTGTGAAGCAGGATTTAGAGTTGATTGATTCTTAAGTTATATTTTACTAAACTTTTTTATAGTGATCAATTAAGATGCTGAAAACTTGAAATTAAAATGTCATTAACCATCCAAAGTTTTCAAAGGAACAAATCAGTGTTGCTATTTGTAGCAAAAATCTTGGAATGCCAAATTGAAGTTTCTCTCCTCCTATGTATGATACTTTGGGAAGCAAAGCTTTTTAATATAAGGATTGTTAGGATAATCCTGTCATAATGTCACAGATCCAGATTAAGTAATCTGAAAACCTCCTCTTTGAAGCCTGTAATTTAATCTAAAATCTTGATATTCTAAGACATAATCTCAAATATTTTATATGTCCTAACATCTTGATTGTTTTTTTTAAGTAATTATCCACAGTTGCATGGAAATTCGCAACTGAATCTTGACCCATTTTAATTTATTATACTCTGCTTTGAAAGGGAGTGTTTTGGCTTCCTTATGTGGCCAGATTCTTGGGTTGAATGTTGAGAAATGGTTGGTTTGTTATAGTTTTTGTTATACATTTAGCAGGATTTTTACACAATCGGTATCTCTAGCGACTTTGAAAATTCCACTCTGCATAGCTGGGAGTTGGTATACTGTTATGATACTGCTCAAAAGGCCAAACCAACCAGTCAGGATGAGGCTTTGGACAAGTGTGTTGAAAGTCGTCTAATTAGCTTGGCTTTTAATTTTTATTTTTATCCCAGGTAATGATGGGTACTAGGAACAATAATTTTAATAGATCCTGTTATATTTCAGAAAATGAAACAAAGAAACAGGCAACCAGAAGAACTCCTCACTAAGGAACCATTGCAGTCTGTCCATCCTGCTTCACCAGCACTTAAAACTTCTCCAAGCTTTAAGAAGGAGCAGCCTCTGTTACCGATGAATGACTCCATTCGGACTATAGAGGGCAGCAACACAGCAGACAATCGCTACAGTGAATACATGGAGGAGTTGTCAAAAGCTGAGCCTGCTGTTGTCAGCTTGGAGTATGGAGTGGCAAGGATGACCTGTTAGTGAAACATTGAACAGTGCTTCTTTTTTCTAGACTGACTGAAATACAAGACAGATTATTGTGAGGATGGTCTATTGCTGCATGACCAAAATCTGATTTGTATAATAGTGAGCTTTGTTACTGTAGAATAGAACAGCATGCTAATTGTTAACGAAAGTGTTTGCTGTTCTCTTGAGAAATAATTGAATTTAGCTGTATTTAAGAAAAAAAACGTTGGGGCATTTAATGATCCTTAGTGACTTAACCAATTAAGGAGTGGTCTGTTTTGGATTTAACAAGTCACAGTTTGCTCTGGAGTGAGTAAAACAGTGACATTACTTTAAGATGTGTGCATGGCAGCCAAACACAAATGGGCTTTCAGAGCCAATTTTAGCTGGGCAGGAAAAACTTGACAAACATTCTATTTTAGAAACAAGTTATTTGTATATATAGCATACAGTATAAATATGTATACTCCTATTTAATTTTGTCTCTCACTGCTAACTTTTGGTGTTTTAAGTGCCATGAAAAAGTACAGTATACTTCAAACTATAAATAGCTGGCCTTAAATTTGTCAAATCAATTGCCTTCTTGTCCTTGACTATTGCAGCCTGTAACATGACTCTGTTTACATTTGTATTTGCTTGAATTGTTCTTGCTCCTTAAAATGGGATCAGATTTAGGAAATGTAAAAAAGCCTAAACAGTTATGCTATCAGCAAATGAAGCTATAAGAATGTTAAATCTTACGCTGAATATTATTCTTATATTTCCTATTCCTTTGTTGTTTAAAATTATAATAGATTGGCCAACTTTTGTCAACCTAGAGGATTAATGGATTGACAGCATAATTGAAACTGATTCATGTGTACAGTTTTTAAAATGTTGAATTGTGGCAAGATTTGTAACTTGGGCACCAGTGCAAAGGATTAAAAATGTGGAGAGGTTTTATTAAACTAGCACATTGCTAATAACTGAACAATGGTCATGTTCTCTTCAGGCTGTTTAGCTATTAGACCTGCTATGGAGTTTGCAACTGCATAAGATTCTCCGGGTTACAGTGGCAGAAGGGAAAGTTCTAGGAGCAGCATTTAGTGATTTGCATAGTTTTCAAACAAAATTGCTGATTTTTAACAGAATTCCAACATAGCACTAGAAGGGATCTCGAGAGGTCATCTAGTCCCCTTCACTCATGGCAGGACTAAGTATTATCTAGACCATCCTCTCATAAGAAATCTGTATCTCATGAGAAATCGAGGTATTTTTGTATTAAATTAGTCTTTCATTTCAATAAGTTTCAATTATTAGTGAAAGTCCCCTTTAAAGAGACTAACTTTACAAGACGACACAATCCCACTTACCTAAATCTGCAGATGGTCAGTTTTGGATGATTGTGGGGGGAGAGCCAAAAAACTGCTCTGGCCCATGAGTAGGGAGCACAGGAGAAAGTGCCAGGTTTACAAACCAGCTGGCTTTAAAAGGGTCATGGCATTTGAAGCACAGTCCCTTTGAAGCCACTTACTTTGGAAAGCCACTTAACAGCTTCATCTAGAGAATACAAGCCTTGGGACATAACTGTACTTTAGTTAACAGGAAGGTTTGGTAAGAAGGAACGTACTGTGTTTCTCACAGAGATAAAATAAAATGTGTCCCTAGATTGCCTTTCATGTTAACTTCCACTGAATTAAGAGGCTTTGCCTGGGTCTCTTGTTGTTTGCAACACTTTCTCAATTGTTTCTATTGCCCAGGTCAGGAGGAGAATTAGGTTTGAAAACAGTAGTAGAAGAAATGTGAGTGCCAGCTCTTAAGTAGAGGTATAAACATTACAAGCCAAGGTATTAAACTCCCTAGGTGGTATAGTAGGTTAATGCCACTGGCTTTGTACTTCTGGGTTCAAATCCCTTTTGGCTATAAGTGAAAATGAGTTTAGTCTCATCCTAATTCCTAAAGTCTCTCTTATTAAAATTGCCAGCACACCACACACCGCTTGCCACAATTGGCAGTCTCTCTCTGCCCCAAATGAGATCCAGGACTGTAATAACAAGGGCAGTGCAGGTCATGATCAAATTGCATTGGCAAAGCTGTCTAGAAAAATATGACCGTGTCTGCCTGCATCTAGCCAGAGTATAAATCAGCTGCTCATTTCACTCACCACATTACAAAACAAAACTTGGTGTGTAAATGAATGTTTGTCAGAATCTTTTTATCACTCAAACACCTTCCTGATGTCCATCACTTTTCAGTAAAAGGGGAAAAAGACATCCTTCTATATAAACAGTAAGACTGCACATTTTTTTCCATTTCAACCATTGGTTGAGTTTGTTTGCTGCAAACCTGTCAGACACCAATGTGCAAAGGAAGGCTTTTGTGCCTTACTGGCCAGCCCCATTTGCTATGTCATCTCAGACTTGTAGTTTCCCATTACAGATGATCTCTGGTATTAACCTTGTTTCTTATTACAGTCACAAAACGAAGACTTAGAAAATAACCAGGGTACATGTATCACTTTGTACTGTTTGTCTTTACTTTCAGCTTTTATGGTGGCGTGTCACATAGGTTGCTTTTTATAGTTATTGCTTAGAGATAACAGACTCTAAAGTTTGTGGTTTACTAAACTCCTCTGTTTTGCAAAACATTGTGGGATGATATTTTTTAGTCAGGATCTTTAAATACATGTGTACTGATATGGCTGTCATGGAGCAAACCTGTTTCCTTTTGGTGATACTAAAATCAGCCTGTTACCAATTCTTCTTGGCCTTTTGTTGTCGAAGGGGCGCCTTTTGGAGCAGAAGGAATCAGTATGTCCCACTGTATTTTAGATCTTGGGGTAGGCATCTTAAGTCAGCCTTGAAATATAATTAAAAATTACATGCTCAAGCACAAAATGTGCTTGACTATTCTCTTGGTGAAGACTAATGATCTTTTACTTTCCTGTCCAAAACAAAAATTACTTTCCTCAAATGAGTAGATGAATAGAATTTTATTAGGCTGTTTTGAACAGAAGCTTTTTGCTCAGCCCAGATAGCCCTTTTGAACGCCCGCCAGCCCAGCCTCCAGAGTCACCAGTTGAAGAAGCCCATGGAGGGAGACAGTTGTCTCTTCCTCCTCTCACCATGTAGATTTATGCCAAAACCACCCAAAGCACATGGGACCTGTGATGAAGTAAACAGAACATGGCAAAGTAAGCTCCAGCATAAACTTTGGCACTATTCCCGTGAGCTAGCCAGTTAGCCTGGTGGGGCCATGCAGTGTCCTTCAGGAAGGTTAGAGAAGAAATTAAGGGAACTGGTGGTATGAAGAGCTGTGACAGAAGTTTTCCAGGAGGAGCAAGGGAAAGGATTTTAATTCTACTATCTTACAGTATTCAAGACGGTGGGCCCCTGGTGGGGCCATTCTGTTGCTAGTAGAAATGCTGCTCCAACAGGAAATGCTCAGGATAGAGAGCCCTGGATCTCTCCTTTTTTGGTCTCTGGTCCTGTGGGTTGGTGCATAGACCAATTCAGCATGCACACTTTAACTTGTCCCAGGTACTGTAAGGATGATCTGGCAGGTCCTGCTTCATCTGTCATGGAGCAACTACAGCTGGAGTCTGTCAAGGCTGTGTTCCAATTTGAGAAGTTGTTAATAAGGATTTTAGATCTTCTAAGAAGTGGAGTGTGATTTTTTTTTTTTGGGGGGGGGGGAGGAGGGTGTCATACTTTGGCTGTGTAGAATAATGATAGTTAAACTGAGTGTGACTGAACTGTAGTGTCCTTTTTTGTTACTCAGAAATTCCACTTTGAAAATCTGTGAAGGAAATGCTTTCTGTCACGAGACACTGAGTTTAATTTTAAGTGGCCTCGGGTGGAAGGTATAGTTGTACGAAAAGAGCTTGGTTTATGGGGGTGGAAGTTAATTATAGTGGCGCTGTCCTTTTTATTACCATTTTAAATATCCAACTGTTCTGTTTTGTAGGACAACTGCCAAATCAGCATACTAAGAAATTAAGCAACACTGAGCTGAGCTTGTGCATTTTCCACACACGTCCAATTACTAGTGACCTAAATTTAGGGGGGAAACAGCCTGAAGTCTAGCATGTCCATTTACAAAATAAAATACGCAAAAGCAGACCTTCCACCAAGCTGTCCATCCCTGTATTTTCCATAGAACAGTCATCCTAATGTAAATGACTGTTTCAGATGAAAGACTAAAATTAAAGCAGAAGATAAGCTACTGCTTTAACTGCACAGGATAATGCATAGTAGAAAGTAATTGTAAGAAATGGCTATTATGTATCCTTTCTGTAGCAGTTTTCAAAGGCCTTTATATCACACTCTCACAGTGGTACACACATCTGTAAAGCTCTGAGATAACTCATTACTCTGACACTGGTACATTCTAACAACTGCGCATCCATTATGGACTTAACAAAAGACCCCACAGCTGTCTTATCAAGAGAGGGAATGAGGCCAGGACACCAAGGCTTATCCACTATCCTCTTATGAAAAGTGCCATAAATAATCTGAAGAAATTCCATGTAGTTGTGGGATGTGTGTGTGTGTGTGTGTGTGTGTATATATATATATATATATATATATATATATATATATATATTTTTTTTTTTAAGTGAATGCTTGTGGAAAGTATGGGGCTGGCCCTAATGAATGATGAAGGCCTCACTCCACAGAACAAGGATAGCATAGGCAGTAGAGCTACTCGTGGAAGATAAACCCATGGGGTTTCTATTAAATTATTCAGATTCTTATTTTCAAAGTGGATAGTTGCTCACTCTAATGCTAACTTGTCTAAAGCTCGGTGACGATCTGAGTGCTTATTCAGGTTTTGTGCTCAGGGCTTTAAGGATCTTCTATGCAGTCCATTCAGATCTGCACAAATGGAAGACCATGGACCAAGTGTGGTCTCCTTTGTACTTTATTCCAGCTTTCAGGGCTGGGTCCTGGCGTTTTGCAGAATCCCACCGAGACCCATAATATGACTAGGAAAGAAGGGAGGAGAGTGCTGCCCAAAGCATAACTTACTGCAGTGCTTGGTATTTGCGTATCATTCAAGCACAGTGGGCATCCCAGTACTTGGGGGCTTGGCACAAGGTCACAGAAGCACTGCAGTTATGCACTCTAGCACTCTTAATGCCTTGTCTAAACACACAGTTGCACTAATTCAAACTGTTTGGACACTTTAACATGCTTAAGCCTGGCTTTATCTTTGTAGTTTTCCCTGTTCAAATACAATCTACACATAGAGTTGCACCAGTTTCGTTAAATCACCACTTCAGGCAAATCCATGACACTTTTGTGTATAGATCAGACCTAAGTAAAGAGGCTTGACCAGGGCACTCATTATGCCCACCAGCTACATAGTGAGAGAGCAGGAAAATGCTGGGACCTTACTTGAAATGTGAGCAAGGAACACCACTACTTAAATATCCACCACAACCTGTAGCCCAGGGATGGAGGAGAATGGGTTAGAAGTCCAGATTGGACCCCAGACACGTCAGGCATCCTTGAGGTTGAGTACTTTATATTCCAAGTCTATATGGAGCTGTTTTTTTCACCTACTAGCTTCAGGTAGAAAATGACTTAAATCTTTTGGTATGTTCTGGTCGTGGCAGCATTCAAAATAGTGTAGTATTTTTTGAAATCTTGCTGTCAGTTTCACTATCCTGGTCATTTATGCAACATTTATAAACAAAGGGGGTTACAATTTTGATACCTACTATGAAAGTCTTTTCCATTTTGACAAAGGGGATGCTTACACAATGTATTCTAATCTCTAGCTAACTTTCCAGCCACATGAATATATTTACTCCCCTTTATCTTCATATCGGGTTTTTTTTTCTTTTGCACATAAGCAGACAATGTTGGTAAATGTTTTGTTTTTTGTGGTAAGAGCACTTATGTTTTTCAAGAGCAGCAACCCTGACTAGCTTGTTTGCTTTATCTATCTATCTGTCTGATCCTTTTCAACAGCTTGCCTGTAACCTCTTTAACAAACATGTTTCCCTCTAGGAAAACTTGACTTAGTGTCCCTTTTCCAGTTCTCAGGGATCTTACTCTGAACTAGTGAACTTGAAAAACATTTGCTTTGCCTTTTCTTTTCAGGGCTTGGAGTTTAAAGGAGCTAGTGCCTCTAGACTTTAATGTCAGATGCAGCTGATTAAAGGAAAAATATTCAACAAATACTGCATGTAGTTAAGGAGGAGAAAACTATCTTCATATGTAGGATCCCATGCAAACAGACAGGCTACTTTATTTATTGCACTATATATCACATCCTGTAAAAGTCTCTTATACCTCTGTCCTGGAATCATGCTTTGATGTAGACCAGTTGAAAAAATTTAGCAAGCAGAATTTTGTAATGAATATTTTATTTGTATGTACTTTAAAAATCATAAACAAGGTCTAAAATAAAAAAACATGATCTTGCAAAGCTGACAGTGGGATTACGAGTTCATTTACTTCCAAATCCACACACACAATGGCAGTGAATAGTCTTAAGTGTTGATCAAAATTACTTTATGGAAAAATCTTATAGCAGATGACAATACAGAACATCAGTAGTCTATCCAATCATTATAGGTTGGTTCAACAACTTTTAGCTGCAGGAGACCACATTTGTATTACAGGGTCTGTTACATTGGTAGCATAATCTTGGTCAAGTTAGCTATGGCGAAACAGTTTAATCTAGTGAGTTGAACACAGGCTCAGAAGAGGAGAGCTTCTAGGTGCACACCCAACATCACACCGTGACTCCGTGTGTCACTTGGCCTGAATTTTCAAAAGTGGCCTCGAATTTTCTGTTTCAAATTTTGGGTGCTCAAATTAGACACACAGAGTTTGTTTTTCAGAGGCCATTTCTGAAAAGTGGGCCTTGCTCCTTAGAATATTGATTTCCAGTGTTGTGAGAATTCATTCATTAAAGGTTTGTACGGTGCTTTGAGGCTATATAGAAGTGAAAATGTTGTTGTCCATTTAATGAACATAGTTGAATTCATTACTTCATAATGTGTTTTGTTGAGGAAATTGAAGTGCAACTCCACCTGTGATAACCATTTTATTTGTTTGGCAATACTCACACCGACTTCTGGCAGTGGCAGCTGTTCGCGTTTGCTTGTCGCCCATATAATTCTCTTTCTTAAGCCCCGTCTACATCTCTAAGGGACCTATTTACAACATGGCTTCATTTTGTAGTGCAGATGGGGAAACTAATATGCTGAAGCCTTGAACTATCCAAGGCTTTAGTAACACAATTAATGTCCTAAGCTATGCCACAAAATAGAACTCTGTTGTAATCAGCCCATAGTCACCACCATAGATGGGACATAAGGAGATTTCTGTGGCCAGATTTGAAACATTAAAGGTGGTGGTTTATTTTAAAACCCTTATTTGAGCATTTCCCCTGCCTCACCCTTGGATGGCGCTGCTCTGTGGTAGAGCCCCAGAACAATGCCAATTCCTAAAGCTTGTCTCATGTCCCATCATCCCTTGCAGGGGATGATGCTATGGTGACTCATTTTAAAAACAAACAAAAAAATAATTTTAACTAAAGATTCCAAAAAGATGTAATAGGCATTGATTGGATTCTCTGTATGGCAACAGTAACTAACTGAAATGAATAGTAAAGTCAATGAGCATGTTCACTGATTGCTGGAGTTTTAGCACATGCCCACTATTCTTGAATTGGGCACAGAATGTGGCATCAACACATTTGTCTACAACTGAATCAAATTCAATAGTGCGTGGGGGAAAATTGATTTTAGTGAGTTATCCAATAACATTTTTCTGTTTAAAGGTTGTGGGGAAAAATAGTTCTCACTTCAAAAATTAATGCTGTATTTTCCTTTATAGTTTATCACAATCTATTCTAATGCTAGTTGTGCAAATGGTGGGAAAGGATAAACATCTCCACTATTTCTGTTTTGTTTTGGTCTGTGCTGGTTTAATTTAGTCTTAGTCCAGGCCAATCAAATAGAATTATTGCCTTAGCTTCAAGCTGCCTACATTTAGGAAATAATATACATGTCCCTTACCTGAAGTTGCCTAGGGCATTGGTGCTACACTTGGTAGAGAGACAAAATTTCAACCATCTGTGAGAATACATAAGACACCATGTCCACCTGCTTAGAGAGTGGGACATAAAACACATGCCTCAGTCCCATCAAGACAAAAATAGAAACATGTTATGAAAATCTATATATCCCTTATGTTTTACCTGTTCTGCAGTTGCAACTTGTGCCCAGGAGGTCTGATACTGCAACTCTGATTCAGGGCTTTGGCACCACTTGCCGCTAGTGTAGAATTCAATGGATATTCTCACAGGATTGAGCAGTTACAACAATATTCCACCCATCCTGTGTATTTTCTGCACCACCCGCAGAAAACTAGCTGCCTATATGTAATATGGCAGACTTGATTTTCGAGATGGCCCTGTTTTTAAAAGTCTGGCCCAGTGTAAGCCTTGGCTTTGTTACAGATTACTTCCTTGAGCCTTGTATTTACATTATTCTTGATTTGATACCAGCTACCATCATTGAGTTCTGCTATGATGGTTAGGTAAGTGTGATTGTACATTTGCTATGGAGGCTCACAGAGTTTGGAACACCCTCCTCTGGGGGCCATCTGCAGCACGTGCCGTGCCCTGCCTGCCTGCTTTTGAAAAGCAGCTGGGAACACTTGTCAGATGCAGTGTAGTTTTAGCCGTGTCAGTCCCAGGATATTAGAGAGCAGTGGTCCCCAAACTTTTTATGCCCAAGATCACATTTTGAATTTAAGGGCAACCCAGGATCTACCCCGCCCCTTCCCCAAAGCCCCGCCCAACTCACTCTACCCCCACCCCAGCACTCGCTCTCACTCACTTTTACCGGGCTGTGTTACAGGGTTGAGGTGCGGGAGGGGATGCGGGCTCTGGGCTTGGGCTGAGGTGTTTGCAATGTGGGAACTGAGCCTGGAGTAGGGGGTTGGGGTGCAGGAGGGGGTGAGGGGTGCAAGCTCTGGGAGGGAGTTTGGGTGCAGGAGAGGGCTCTGGGCTGGAGCAGGGGGTTGGGGTGCAAGAGGCAGTATGGGGTGCTGGCTCAGAGAGGGGGGTCAGGGCTGGGGCTTGGGGTGCTGGAGGGGGTTCAGGGTGCAGGAGGGGGTATGGGGTGCTGGCTCCAGGAGGGAGCACAGGGCTAGGGATTGGGGTGCCGGCTCCAGGAGGGGGCACAGGGCTAGGGATTGGGATGCAGGAGGGGGGTTGGGGTGCTAGCTCCAGGAGGGGGCTCAGGGCTAGGGGTTGGGGTATGGCATCCCTCCAGGCAGCACTTACCTCTGGCAGCTCCCGGTTGGTGATGCAGCATTGCTGACGCTAAGGCAGGCTCCCTGCCTACCCTGACCCCACACCGCTCCCGGAAGGGGCCAATGCTCCCTTGGGGGTGGGGGCAGGTGGCACATGGCTCCGCGCACTGCCCCTCTCTGAAAACACCACCCCCGCAGCTCCCCGTTCCCAGTCAATGGGAGCTGCGGGGGCAGTGCTTGCAGGCAGGAGCAGCGTGCGGAGGGAGACCCCTGGCCCCCGTCCGCGGAACCATGCTGGTCGCTTCCAGGAGCAGTGTGGGGCCGGGGCGGGCAGGCAGGGAGCCTGTCTTAGCGGCAGCCCCTCTGTGCCGCCAGAGATCACGATTGACCGGTTGGTGACCACTGTATTAGAGAGACAAAGTGGGTGAGGTAATATCTTGTATTGGACCAACTTCTGTCAGTGAGAGAGACAAGCTTTTGAGCCATACAGATCTGAAGAAGAGCTCTGTGTGGCTCGAAAGCTTGTCTCTCTCACCAACAGAAGTTGGTCCAATACAAGATCTTACCTCACCCACCTTGTGTCTGTAACACTTGTCATAGGCATTTCCAATGTTAATCTATGACCCTTCCTCCTCTTTTACTTTGATCCCATATTATTTAGCTATTTTATCTGTTCCAGTAATCTGTTATTACTTTAATTATACAGTGGTGGAAGAGGAGATTGTATAGTATAAATGGAATATTTGTTTTATTTCTTGACTTATGGGGACAGCAAACTCATTTACTGTTACCCTGTTCCTTGGCTCATCTGGCCCACAGGTAAATGCAGCATTGGTCTGCAGTATACTTAACAGGCAGATCACAAAAAGGAAGTTAATGTGTGATTATCAAGCTGGTGTAGGATGTTTAATAACTGGTTATTTTAGGATCTTGAGTGCTGTAAGGACTGCGTAAGAACAGGAAAAATGGACCAGTTACTACTTAAAATATTTATGTGAATGACTTTTAAAAAGCTCATTGTGGGTGTAGGAAGGGATTTCAAAGGAGACTACTGACAGCTTGTATGAAGGCATGCTGGAAAGTAAATGTTTAGTGGAAGAAAAATGACTACTGTTTATACATGAGGGAAGATTTTTATTCAGTAATTATTTCATAAGCAGCATGAAAGTCATAAATATATATAAACACCCACCAGTGTTGTCTCAAATCACACCTGCAGCAAGTTCAAGTTCCGTTAGCACTATGCATGTTTCGTTATTAAGGTAGAGCCCAGGAGTGTTAACCCAATTGGTCTTTTAAACAATTTAAAGAATTAAAATAAATGTTCAACTTCACTGGAAACATTCTTTCTTAGGTAGCTCTGCTCGCTAAACACCAATTATAAGGAGTGATGACAGAATGGTAATCTAAAAATGGTTTTTAAAAGGAGGATGGAAGGCCTAATAACAAGCAGTGTGGAATAGCTTGACATCCTGTTTTAGGGATGATGATACGTAGCACTTTAGTGCTTTTCATCTACAGATCTCCATGTCTATACAGAAGGGTGGATAAGTACTATCAGTGTCATTTTATAGAGGGAACTGAGAACAAAAGTGATGGTTGAGTAACTTGCCAGACGTCACACAGCTAGTCAATGCCAGAGATGGGAATAATCTCCTGATTCAGAATCTGATGTTCTATCAACTGGGCCATGCTTTCCCTTAACATCATGTATATTTAATATCTTTACTGGTATTGTGATGGGTTGGACGGACTCTCCTTCTGCTGTACCGCCTGATGTACTGGGATTTCACTGAGCCTCTCTTACTCAATCAGCCTGGGTTCCCTCTCCCTGTTTTGCTGAATTAGTCTCTCCGGCCTCTTGCAACGCAACACACACACACGACCACACCCAGCTGCAGCCACAGACTGAAGTCAGCTCTTTGTGAGAGGACTCCCCCAGCACTCAGGTGTATATCCCTTTTGAGAGAGAAACCCAAAATAATACTGTCTTGCGCTGTATAGAAAAATCTGCACAGCGCAAGCTCATAAAAATCCACCTTCTTCCTCAGTGTGAAGAGAGATATGCACAACTTCTTGCCCGATCAGAAATTACAAACTGTTTTATGATAAACAAGAAATAAAATTCATCTTTTGTAGTTAATAAACTTAAGTGGCTAAGGCGATAGCAAATAGAACAAAGCAGATTATCTTAGTAAATAAAAGCCACAGACTGAGTTTAACGTGCTAGATAGGTAAGATACAAATTCTCACCCAGAGTGATAAACAGGCTGGCAGATTCTTAAAGCACCAGTTGCTTTGGCTTTCCCAGGTTTTCTTACACAGGCTAAAGAACTTAGCCTGGAACCATCACTTCTCACCATTCAGTTTTTGTTCCTCAGGTGTTTTCAGATGTGTTGTTGTAGAGACAGTGAGGCCCCTTCATGTTGTCATTGTCTCTCTTTTATATCTTCCCCACACTTGCTGGAAAGCTTTTTTGCTGTGATCTGGGTCAAACACTCCCCATTGTGTAGTGTTATCTCTGAGAGGTTTCTATTGCATACAGTTTCTGGGTTAATCCTTATGCTTGTATGCATTTCTTCATTAAGCCACTAACATTATTTGGCCTCATCCAACATGGCACATTTGAAATACAGAGACATAGTCAATATTCCCAGCTTCAGATACAAAAATGATACATACATACAAATTGGATAAACACATTGAGTAAATCATAACCTTTCCAATGATACTGAACATGAGCCATCTTGCATAAAGTACATCTCAGTTATGTCATTCATATTGTAAGCCTATATTCATAAAGAATATGGAGTGAAACATCACACGTATTATTTATTTGGATTTTTTTGGTAGCATCTAGGAGCCCCCATCATGGACCAGGGCCCCATGGTACTATCTGTTGTACCAACTCAGAACAAAAGGAGGCTTCCTGTCCCAAAGAACTTAAGCAAGGAATTGAAGATGTGAAAGTTTTATCCAATAAGAGCTGTATTGAGAAAGTGTGTTTGCAAGCAAATCTACCACTCATACCATCATTTCTCACCTTGCTAATAAAATCCATTTGATTTATATAGCACCTTTTCATTCTGAAGGATCCCAAAGTGCTTTGCAAACTGTCCATGCAGCAATTATTTCTCTCACCACGGAACCCTGCGAACTGTTGAGAAGCGCCCAGTAACACTATACTGTATCTAAGGCAGGAAGTCATGTGTGCTGTGTCCATTTGAAATTAACACCTACCAATATAGAAAAAAGTGCTATGGTGTTTTTAAACCCAACTTGTCAGCATCTTATGTTTGAGTATCTACTCTGCCTGAGTTGTCACTTAATGGATCAGAACTCTTCCTGCAGTGCTGGATATCCTTTGGGGTTCTCCCATCCAGGTATAGCCTCCGCTTTGCTCGTAAGATTTTATAAAATTAGAGCCAGAGGAGTTGCAGCTGTGGGGTATATCAGTCTTTCATTTTACTAAGTTAAAGCTTGGGCACTTAGTCTCACTTTAAAAAACAATCTGTGAATGGGAACCCTGCTCTTGTTGCACTACACACTAGATTCTGTGCAGTGGGTCATCGGTATCTAATCCCCTGGAAAGTTTATGTTCACAGTCAGCTTGGCAATAATGTGGATTCATGAAAAACACATGCAGGTGAGGATCAGGTCTCTGATTTGCTTTTTCAGACCTCCCCATGCTGTCATAAGAACACAGAAGGTCAGTACCATTCAGAGTTGTCTGAGGCCATCTCCAGTCCGTTGATGTTCATTTTTAACCAATCCTGGAATACCAGGGAAATTCCAGATGACTGGGTAAGTGCCAATCTTGTGCCAATAATCAAAAAAGGCAAGTGAGATGACCTGGGATAGCCTGACATCAGTGCTGGAAGAACTAATGAAAAAACTGATAGGAATTCAATTGTTAAAGAATTAAAGGTACTAATCCAGGAGTGGCCAACCTGTGGCTCTGGAGCCACATGCGGCTCTTCAGAAGTTAATATGCAGCTCTTTGTATAGGCAAAAACAACAAGGAGTCTGGTGGCACCTTAAAGACTAACAGATTTATTTGGGCATAAGCTTTCGTGGGTAAAAACCTCACTTCTTTGTATAGGCACCGACTCCAGGGCTGGAGCTACAGGCGCCAACTTTCCTATGTGCCAGAGGTGCTCACTGCTCAACCCCTGGCTCTGCCAAAGGCCCTGCCCCCACTCCACCCTTCCCGCCCCCTCCCCTGAGCCTGCTGTGCCTTCGCTACTTCCCCCCCCCCCCAAGCCTCCTGCATGCCATGAAACAGCTGATCAAGAGGTAGAGGGAGGCACGGGGAGCTGATGGGGGCACTGCTGACTTATTACTGTGGCTCTTTGGCAACGTACATTGATAAATTCTGGCTCCTTCTCAGGCTGGCCACCCCTGTACTAATATAATTGATGCCAGACAGTCAACAACACAGTTGTATGGAAAATAGGTCATGCCAAATCTGATTTTGTCCTTTGATAAGAATACAAGTTTGGTTGATAAAGGTAACTGCGTAGATTTAATATACTTTTGTAAGGTGTTTGCCAATTTTTCAGTCAGAATGTTGTGCGGTATTAACTCATTCTAGAACAGCAGAGCCCTGATAAATGGGTTAAGGGCTGGCTTCCTGACGGATCTCAAAAAGCAGTTATCAATAGGGAATAATCAGTGAATAGGGGTGTTAGGAGGAGGGTTCTGCGGGGATCAGTACTAGGCTGGATGCTATTCAACATTTCATCAATGATCTGGAAGTAAATATAAAATCACTGCTGATGAAATTTGTGGATGACACAAAGTTTGATAAATAGGGATGAGGACAAGGCAGGCACATAGAGCTATCTAGATTGATTGGTAACCTGGGCCCATTCAAACAAAATGTGTTTTAACATAACCAAATGCAGAGTTACACATTTAGGAACAAGAAAGTCAGGCCATACCTAGGGGTGCTGGAACAATTTGTATAGTGAGGGTGCTGAGAGCCATTAAACCAAACAGTAAACCTTGCATATGATGGAAACCACTTCAAGCCAGGGGGTGTGACAGCACCCCTAGTTCCAGCATCTATGGCCATACCTACAGAATGGGGGGCTATATCCTGGAAGATTTAGAGATCACAGTGGACAAGCTCACAATGAGCTCCTAATGTGATGCTATAGCAAAAAAGGGCTAATGTAATATAATGTTATAGATAAACATGGAATAGTGAGTAGGTCACTCATTTTGCCACTCAACCAATCTCGATCTGTGTCAAGGACAGCTACTATCATTCCACCCAGTTGTCACATCTTGGGAGTAAAACTCAACTGTAGTCTGACATACCAGAACACCTGAATCAGATAGATAATGCCCTCCTTCCCTCTAGCTGTTTCTTCAAAGCATTCCTGAGCATGGTCTCTAGCGTGTCCTGTCTCCATAGCAGCCAACAGGAAGCACAAGAGAGATGGTCAGTAGCAGTCCACAGAAGAGAAAAGACAAACTACAGGATGGAGTGGGAGGGCCTTGCAAGGAGGGTATATAATCCCCACAAAGATCCTTCCAGCTCTTTGTTTAGTCTCCCTGTGTAACCTAGGCTGTAAGCTCCTTGGGGTAGGGAGCTGTGCCTGTAAAGTGCCAGGCAGACTTATAGCATCGAATCATCAACAGTAATGATGAGGTAACCTGGGAGGAAATCTCATGTAAAATCCCAATCCCTACCCTCTGGATGGTTGGATTTGGCAGCACACTTTTTTAAAGGCATGATAGCCAGCTCTGACCTGCTGACAAAGATAACATAGGCTACATGACGGTATAGTATTCAGTGCTGAAAGCAGAAGGAAAGTGAAGTGCATGGCCAGACCCTTGTGTATAGCGGATGTGGTCCTGGTTGGTCACAGCATGTAGTTATTCAGAATTATGTGTACTGGGAGTATAATTCACCTGGAAATGTTTAGCACTATTAATTAGGAATTGGCAAACGGGTTCAGATAAAACAAGAATCAGCTGGAGGTGGAAATCTTTTTTGAGACCCTAAAAGGTTTGTGTCTCCACCTAGTCTAGTTTTCTTTCTGAGCTGCAGATTTTGAAACCAAATTAAGAATACCTGCAAAGTGCCAGGATACAAAGGCTTGGGTTTGCTTTGGCCTAATACATAGATAAAAGGCCTGGTAAAATCCTGCTCAGCTAGTTCAGCGCCTTCCATGACCCTTACTTAGGATGGAGGATTTGGCCCATAGAGTATAATCCCTCACTCAATAGAATGGCTATTGCAGTATAGTCCCGTGCTCGGAAAGGCAGGATCTCCTATCTGCAGACTTCATGCAGGCCCCATATTCTTCCCAAAGGCTAAGGGTTTTGTGATTTTCCAGTTTCAGTCCATCTTTGCTTCTTTGGCTGCCTCTCTCTCTAACCATCTGAATTTTGAATAGCTTGACAAGCAGTAGTACTTGTAAGGAACTGCAGGACACTTTCTGTGAAGTATGAGACAGTTGAACCAAGAAAGAGGAGCTACCAGAGTAGCTGTAGAGGCAAGTGAGGGAGCAGTGGAGTACAGGGAGTCAGTCATCTCATGAGCCCCAAACACCCACCCGGGAATCTGATAGCCAGCAAAACAATCCATATTTCCACAAACAGTGCACCACATTTGTCTTTAGGTCCCATCATGGTCACCAAGATTGGAGATGACACTGTACACCATGGGCGGCTGGTCACATAGGCTGGGGGCAGCTGTACCTCCCCAAACAGCCAGGCATGGCCCCCTACTTACCACCACTCCCTGCATGTGACTCCAATCCTCCTACCCCCAGTGCTCTGGCTGGGGCCACGTGCCACCCACCTTCCCAGTGCTCCAGAGCTGGGGAGCTGCAGCCACATGCTACCCACTTTCCTGGCACTCCTAGGCTGGGGAGGCTGCAACCAAGTGCCACCTGCCCTCCCAGGCTGGGGAGGCTGCAACCAAGTGCCACCTGCCCTCCTGGGAGTAAAACTCAACTGTAGTCTGACATACCAGAACACCTGAATCAGATAGATAATGCCCTCCTTCCCTCTAGCTGTTTCTTCAAAGCATTCCTGAGCATGGGGATGGGGTGGCCTAGCCTGGGGTGGCCATGGGGCTCCAAGGGGCAGGGGGAGAAGAGAAGAAGGACAGCAGAAGGGGTAGGGCTGGGGGCTAGCCTCCCCCAGCCAGCAGTTCATATGCCACTCATGTTGCACCCCACATTCTTCACAGTAATATTATGATAGAATTAGAACATAATGTGGCAAGGCACCTTCTTGGTCTCACCAGCCTCCACTGCTTTTAGCCTTGGTGAGACAGGCTTGGGTAAAACAGTCCCTCTTGGCTGTGCAGGGGCAGTCCGTTCCTTCTCTCCACCAGTCTTTTGGGCTTGTTTTATTCCCTTATGCAAGAGAATGCAGCCTCCCTGCCTGGTGAGTCTCATTGCTCCTAGCCTGCTGGTAGCAAAACTCCTTCTCTCTCTCTCTCTCTCTCTCTCTCTCACACACACACACACACACACTCACACTCTCTCTCTCTCTCTCTCTCTCTCTCTCTCCTCCCAACAGGGGAGTGTTTAAAAAGGTCTCAGGAAGCCCTTAGTTGGAATCAGCTGATCCTAATTGAGCTCAGGTAACTCCCTCTCAGCTGAGCCTGATTGACCTGTAGTTACCCCTCCTCAGTTGATAGGGAGGAGGGCCTTTTAATCTTCTGGGACTGTTTTCTACCCTCCCCTCCTGCAGATGTCTGTCCTGAGTTTATCACAATAATCATGTATTTTATGCAAAATAGATCATGTGAGATATCATTGGAAAGGTTATGATTTACTGAATATGATTATCCTATTTGTATGCATGTATCATATTTGTATCTGAAGTTAGGAATATTGACTATATAGCTGTATTACAAATGTGTTTACACCTGGGGAACACCCACTAGGCAAAAGTTGCTCAGTCTATATGGCTGACTGGGAAGGGCCCATTCAGGTTGATGAGCCATTAGCAGAAAACAATAGGTCTTAGAAAAAACTAATCTCCAACCGGGGAGTCTTCCTGAGGACACTACAAATGGCCTCCGAGCAATGGCTGCTGTGGCACTACAGGGACTACACTACAGGCCCTACATGGTTACATGTAGCATTTACAAAGTGACTGTTTGTAGAGAGCCAGGGGATTGTTGGGCTGTTGGCCCATAAAGAGCCGTATTGGTGGCTGCTCTGACCTCACAATTCCTGTCGATAGTCAATAAAGAGAAGGAATGTGGATACTGTTTCCCATCTGTGGAACCCAGCTACTGGTGGACTGGGGAAGCCTGCTCAAATCACAGCCCGGCCCCAAGAGGGAGGTCTGTGAAACCCCTTAATCAAGGTGAAGTAATTCTGAGACCATGGCAGGAGGGCCCAAATCCTCAGAGGTATTTAGGTGCCTAATTCCTATGGATTTCAATGGGATTTAGGTGTCTAAATACCCTTGGGGATCTGGGCTAAAGAGACTTGTGGGAAAGACTTTCCAGAGAGGCCATGGTCTACAGTGGGACAAGGAGAGTTTCCTGGATCAGAGGGAACTGGAGGGAAAGGGCACCCAAAGCTTTGGAACCAGGGTGAATTGGGAGCCCCACAGGAGAAGAGGTAGGGCCTCAAGGGCCAAGGGAGACCCCATTTTATAAAGGCTTTACAAATGGGACCCCAAGCAGTGGCATGTTACTGTAAGTACTCTGGTCTGTGAATGAGTTATTGGGAGAACCTTGGCCAGCACTCCAGGGCCACATTGTGCCGTGAGAGGGCCTGGTCTGAGATGGGGCTCTGTCATACCCTCAACATCCTTTTGGGAAAACTTCTTGCCTGTGGAGGGCTTTCTGTTCTGCCAGTGAGACATGGCACTGAAGTAAGCCTTTAGTATTTTCAGCAAGTTGCCAAGATAAATGTGACTTAATACAAACAAGATCCGAGTGTAGGAAATGACTCCTGTATTTAAATAAATTCCACTGGGAAGTAGAAAAGCAGAGTTTGTGTTTTGTAATAGAGCAGGTAAATGAGACTCTGTTGAGGTGCTGACTCCATTAGAATGTATAATGAGTTCCTTATGCATTCTTGTATTCCCTCAGCTATGAAAATGCCTCTTCTGTTGTAGAAAATGAGGGTGATTTTTAGCCCCTTGAGTACATAAGAAATGACCCCCCTTCTCTTTTCTCCCCACTCCACATATAGAGTCTGAGGCATGCAGATATAAATCAACATTTCTCTGATGGCCAACAATAATGCAACGTACATGGAATTTTAATTTGTTATGTATTAATTTCAGCTATCATGAAAGAGACTCAATTCAAGATAATTGTGGAATAATTTAATGAACAGTACACAAAGTGGTGTTTCCTATGGCCTGTCTAATGAAGCAGATGATGACATGCTTATGACCTATGTGCTTCACTTTCAACAAAATATCTTAAGTAGTCCATAAATATTCCTTTATACCAGAGCCTTTAGATTGAGTATACTTTATTAGTAACCCCGCTCTCTGGAAAGCTGTTACATTATCATGTGATGTCTGACTTAGAGGAAGATTTGTGGATTCTTTTAGCAGCAATACAGTAGTTCCCAGATTATAGCGAGGGGTAATTCTATATTCCTTTATCTATCTTTAATTCTCTTTTATTATTGTATGAGCAGGAGGATGGTCTCAGGGTTAAGGCACAAGGCTCAGGAGGTCTGGTTAAATTCCTGGGCCAGCTACAGGCTTTAAGTGACTTGCCTAAGATCACACAGACTCTCTTTGTGCCTCGCATTCCCATGTGTAAAATGGAGATGCTATTTCCTGATTAGATTGCAAACTCTTCAGGGCAGGGACTGTCTCTCACATTTGGGTACAGTGAGGTCCTGATTTTGATGGGGGCCTCAAGGCAGTACTATAGGGTAGTTTGGATAATGAGAAATTATTAAATCTAAACATACCAAAATTCACAATGAATATTATTCCTGTGGAATTATTTGACAAGCTCTGTCAAGGACTTTATGAAGATGCAGCTGTGTAGTATCATCAGATTAACTGGCAACATTACTATGCATCTGGCAAACTATTGTTTCCATATCTACATAATCAGAATTTAGAAATGTCAGAGCACTATTTCGTTCTAGGGATGGCTGTTAATTTGTTATGTTACATTATTTCTGAAAGGAGATTATAGGGAAAAGTCAGTTTATGTAGAAACTAGGTTGTAATGTTCTATGGTATTACATGTACCAACAGAAACTATTTTTTAAGAAAACAATAAAGATGAAATATTTAATACCTTGATGTTCACTGGTCCTTTCTCTTTGAGTGAAATTTTCTGAGGTAAGTTTCAGATGCAATAGAAACAACTTTTCATAAAAAGAAAATGAAAATGGCTAGAAAGTCAATTAATTATGTTTAACACAGTAAGTGGTTTTTTTTAATCAAGAAAGATTTAGATTGTTCCATTCAGAGATCTGGGGGGGAGAACAAAAACATCTAAATGTCAAAACTAATCACCAGTTGATGAAAGGGGAAAAACTTGCCATGAATCTGTTCAACGTCACTCTTAATCATACAGTAACTACTGGAGGATGACTTATGCCTTTGACCTCTGGAAGTTTGACTGTCTCATTCTTTGTTTTAGTAGGTACTGAGGCTTTTTTCCCTACCTCTTATACTAGACATGGGAACTGCCACCATTTTGAGGGACAAGGTGGATGAGATCTTTTATTGGACCAGCTTCTGTTGTTGAGGAAGACAAGCTTACACTGAGCTTTTCTTCAGGTCTCAGAAACTAACTCAGAGTGCCACAGCTAAATACAAGGTGAACAGATTGTTTAGTGTAAGTATTGAACACGTATCTCAAGGTGAAGTGGCCCGTTAACACTCTCCAGTCTTAGGGAGGAAAGGTGGTGGGGAAGAAGGGAAGCAGCTGGGGGAGTTGTTAGTGGGTTATAGATTGTTGTAATAAGCCATAAATCCAGTGTCTCTACTCAATGATTTTTATTGTCTAGAAAAATTATGAATTTAAGCTCCCGGGCTCATGTTTTGAAAGTGTTGTGCAGGTTTCTTTTGAGGATGAGAACTGGTAGATCAGGTATAGAGTAATTGCTTTGTGAAAAATTTTCACCCACAGGTGATGTGGTGTTTTTGTCTTTTATCATTTTCCTGGGTGAGTTCATTTGAGAGTGTAGTGATTGTCTGATTTTACCCACATAGTTGCTATTGGGGCATTTAGTGCACTGGATGAGGTACACCCCATGTTGTGATAGGCATGTGTTGGAGCCATGGATCTTTAAAGGTGTGGTATGGGGGGTGTTGATCATTGTAGCAGTGGAGATATGTCTGCAGGTTTTGCATCTCTTTTTCTGGCAGGTCTGGTGCTGCTTTGAGTTGGTGTGCCCTGATCTGTGAGGAGCTTGCTTCTGATGATCTTGGAGAGGTTGAGGGGTCGGTTTGAAGGCTAGAAGAGGGAGTTCAGGAAAGATTTCTTTCAGGATGGGGTCCCCATTAGGTATGGGTTGTAGTTGTTTGATAACCTGTATAGGTTCCAGTGTGGGGTGGTGGTAAGTGACAACTAGGGGTGTGTGGTCTGAAAGGTTTTTATTTCTGTATTGAAGCAGGTTCTCTCAGGGTATTTAGGTGGTCCATTCCATGATGCAATCTATTTCTCTGATGGAGTGTCCTTGTTTGGTGAAGGTAGATTTGTGTGTGTTAAAGTGTACTGTATATCCTGGACTTTCTCCTTGGATCATATTCTGTGGTATCTGAGTGCCTGGCTGTAGATAACTGATTTCTTGGTGTGATTGGGGTGGTTCCTGGATCTATGAAGGTAGGTGTGGTGATTTGTGGGTTTCTTGTATATAACTATCCGGAGGGTTCTATTGTTGAAGCTGACTGGTGTCCAGGAAGTTGATGCTGGTGTAGGAATGTTCCAGAGAGAGTTTAATGGAGGGGTGGTGACTATTGAAGGTGTGGTTGAAATCTATGAGGGAGTTTAAGTTGTTGTATCTGTGCCTCAGTGGGTCACAACTGAGGATGCCAAATTCAGGACAAACTGTTGAGAAATAGGGCAAACACAACCCAAAACTGGAGGTTATTCTTTCATAAGATATACCAAACCAGCCACAAACGTAAACTTCTGTTTCACCACACTGGCTAACAAGAAGTCCTAAAAGCAGTTTCCTTGGGCATTCCAGTTCTTATCTCTGAATCCAGTGGTTTTGGTGGTGATATGAGTGGTTCTTTACAACCAGTCTTATCAAATGAAAGGTTCTTCTGATCCCAAAGGACCAGCCATACAACCAGGTCAGTATATAACTCAGATCTTACCCAAAAATCATGCTGATGCCAATCCTTTAGTATCTAAAATCTACAGCCTTATTCGCAAAAGAAAGAAAGGCGAGAGTTAGAATTGGTTAAAGGAATCAAATACATACAGTAATTGCAAAGTTCTTGGTTCAGGCTTGTAGCAGTGATGTAATAACTGCTGGCTTAATAAGTCTCTGGTTGCTTCCAGATCATTGGAAGGACCTCAATTCCTTGGTTAGAATGCTCCCATTAGTATAAGTCCAGAGATTTGAGCATGACAGAGGCAAAATGGAGGTGTTTCCAGGGCCATTTATATCCTCTGCCATGTGGAGGAAAACCCATTGTTTCAAACAAAAACCTCAGCACAGGTAGTGGAGAATTGCAGGTGACCAGATAGTGTTTGGAGTCACATGGGCAAGTCACATGTCTGTGCCCAGTTTCGCTCAGTCACTACAGGAAGCCATTACCTATATTCCCGACAGCATGTTTATAGGACAGTCCATTCAGTGTAGATGGGCGTCTCCCATGGTCCATTGTGAGTTAAGTGTACTTTTGATGGGCCACTCAATTTGAATAGTCCTTCCAAGGTGTGCTGCCTAGCTACTTCATGGGTGTTACCCTCGGAGCAAACATTTGAAATCCAGGTATAGAGCCAATATTCATAACTTCAAATACAAAAATGATACATGCATACAGATAGCATAATCATAACCAGCAAATCATAATCTTTTTATAGATATCTTACATGCCACATTTTGTACAAGATTTGTTGCAAATATATTATAGTGGTTGCAACAATGATCTATATAGGCATATTTTAATCAGGTAACGTCATAGTTTTCTGACCAAAGGAGGAAAATATCATCAATGTATCTCAGGTATGTCACTGGTTTTGTGGCACATTTGCATTTCACTCCTTTCCCTTCCTTTCCTCCCTATGACTGGAGAAGTGTTAACTTCACCCTGAATGATTCCTTGAACTATGTGTTAACTATTTATGTTAAACAATCTGTTCCACCTTGTATTTAGCTATGACACTCTGAGTTAGTTTCTCAGACCTGAATTAATTAATTAATTAATTTAGTGTATGCAGCCTGGTCAAGCCAATCCACAGTGTTCTTATCAACAATGTTCAAGGCACGAAGACCTCCAGGAAGTTGAGTCATTTTGCAGTCCTCAACAATGTGTATCATGTGTACAATGTGTATCAACATAGTCAACTGTCTCTAAAACGCCACTGAAATTCTGCTACAGCACAAATTCCATGTCCTGTATGAAACCATTTGAGAAGGCTCCGTTGCCTTCATGGTAAATCAAACCCGGGTTGATATATAAAATAAGATAATTATTTGTCACTTTTTCTGTGGGCCATGAAGTTCGCCGTGCATCCTCTATTGTAAATCCCTCACCCGGTAAACTTATCCACAATGAGCGCCGTGAGGGAAGACGACTATGTGGCGGATTAAATAAGTCTTTAATGGTAGATACGGCATATTACACAATTTCATCACAAGCTTTGCTATACTTTCCTCTCTGCAAACACTGGGTGGAACAATATTGCAGAGAATCGGTAGGTAGAGGAGTAGATTTAAGTGTGCCTGAAATAATACGCATGGTGGAATTAAGTTGTACGTCGATCATCCTTGTGTGAGATGAGCGAGCCTATACTGGAGTGCAATAGTCCGCTGCTGAATAACAGAGTGCCAAGGCTGAAGTGTGTAACATTTGAGCATTGACACCCCATGTCATACCAGCCAGATTTCTGGGCAGGTTGTTGCATGTTTTGACCTTAGTCACTGTCTTTGTAAGATGGTCACGATATGTGAGAGTTTTATCCAATGTGACGCCTAGATAGACTGGGTGTGAATCATGCTTTATTTACCAGACCCAAAGAAGAGCTCTGTGTAAGCTTGAAAGCTTGTCTCTCTCATCAACTTCTGTTGGTCCAATAAAAGATATCACCTCACCCGCCTTGTCTCTCTAATATCCTGGGACTGACATGGCTACAGCAACACTGCATGCAACTATTTTGAGGGACCTTTATTTACTGATGCTTCATGAGGAACTTTCTGTGTAGACAGAGGGGAAGGCAGTCTGATGATGGAGGGGGATTGTAGCTCCTTGGTCTGCTCCTTTTTAAAAGGTTTGAAAGGTTTGTTTTTTGTTAATATTGGTATCACAGCTACCTCTCTGACACGCTCATCCAAATGAAGCAACAAACCACCTTCCTCTGAGCTCATTTAGAATAATCCAACAGCATCAACACCTGTTAGCAGGGTGAGGAATTTCAGGCAAACAATGCCAGCCAGTTAAATGCAATGAAACTAGTTTATTAAGTTTTGGCATATTCCAAACTCCTTTCAGCAAAATATTAGCTACTCCCCAGTTTCCAGGAGTCTTTCCTGAAATCGTGAAATGATATTTTTAAAAAATCTTAGTTAAATCTTCTCCCCTCTCTGTCCTCGCTTCCTCGTCTGATTCTGAGGCATTATGCATTTTAAGAACTTCTAATCTTTAAATCCTCACTTAGACCACCAAACTCATTTCTATTTGTGACCTCACATCCTACTGACCACTCACACAAGCTTTGCTCTCTTTTTGACACAATTGGCAGCCTATGGCCTTGGGAGGCTCAATCTGGAAGAGCAGGGATGATGCAGAGATCTGTCAGCATACCAGTCGGGGGAGGCTAACCCAGCTGTGGCTCAGTGTTTGTAGCCAATGCTACTGTTCCTTCACCTTTATAAGGACCAAAGTCCTACAAAAATATTTACTGTGGTGGAGAGGGATGAAATTCCAAGATTTCAACTACCACCTTTTATTTACATATGTAATTCCTGTTTATGCTAATGAGAGTTGTGTACAAATTCTCCATGCATTATACAGATGCACTGTATAATTTGTGCATACGTTAATTAACTGATTTCTTCTCAGTGAAAATCTCCTTAATCCTCATTTGTAGTTGAAATAAGCATTTTTCCATTGTCTTATTTTCCTTATTGAATTTTCCTGCCACATTTAATGGGACCAATCTTAAATAATGTTCTCTCCCTTCTTGTTGGACTAGAAATGCCTTAACAGTTTAGTGGTATAATTATCATTTCAGTATATAGAGAGAGATAGGCAAAATGCCCCATGTTCTGAGGATAAGATAATGCTTGTTACATCCAATGAATATGAATTTCTAGAAGCTGTTCTCTAAACACTCCATTCATGATTTTGAAGAGCTGATTGGCATGGCTTCTAAATGCACTGACCTCCTATTGACTTCAATAGAATTTGTGAATGCCTAACACCTCAAATCAGACCACATTTGTTTAAAGTTAACAAAGGTCTATTGCCTCCTCTTGTCCTCTGTTGCAGCCCGTCCCATTCTACTTCATCCTCCAGTTTTTGTGAGCTAGGTGTCTGACATCTTCAGTTTGATACCATCTAATTAACAAATCATGTCTCCCTAGAACTCTGCTCACGTACTCCGCAAACCTGACATCTCAGTCCACATGACATCTCCTTTTCTTTTAGCATACAGATGAGATGCCTACATTTCATGTTCAACACTCCAGCTTTTTTGTGTCCTGCATGTTGAATCCTCAGCTGCCTCCTGAACAGCATAGCATACATGCATCCGACGAAGTGGACATTCACCCACGAAAGCTTATGCTCCAATACATCTGTTAGTCTTAAAGGTGCCACAGGACTCTCTGTTGCTTTTTTACAGATCCAGACTAACACGGCTAGCCCTCTGATACTTGATAGCATACACTGTACACCTTTTCCTTAACGTTCTTAATCAGAGCCTCTGGCAAATGAAATAGTGACCTATTTCCCCCCCCCCCGTCTTTGGGGGAAAAAAAACAAAAACAAAATGTGTTATGGAGTAACAGCCAGCATTTCTTGACTATTAGTAAGATCCGTAGCTCCTACATTTCACAGGCTCCCTAAAACTATCCCATCTAACACTGTCTCTTGTCCTACCATATCTAATATCAATAGCACATTTCTACATACTATTGGCTGGTTCTCCATTGCCTTCTGCCTCATGTAATTGATTGTACCTATGTAGAAGTGCGTGTAAATTGCTGCCAAACTGGACCGATAGGACCTGGTTGTGATCTCCCCTCCAGTTTTACACCTGTATGACTCTATTGAGTTTGTTAGGATTACTACTGATTTGTAACAGGGTAAGTGTGAGGGGAATCAGGACTGTTAGGTCTTATATCACTTTGTACAGCTGTGAATGATGACATGAGATGCAAGGCAGTGGAGAACCTGGTCTTTTGTGTTTTCTAGGTGCTTAAGGACCCTCATGTTAGCACTGGATGGCATTTGTTACAGTCACTCCCCTTCTGTCAGTCTCCTCTTGGTCTCTTTCCTCTCTTCTTCCAGTACTTTAGGGGGAGATTTTTTTCAAAGGTACAAAGCGTAGTTATGCACCCATCTCCCAGTGAAAATCAATAGTCTTTAGATGCCCAGCTCCTATTTATGCCTCTGAAAAGCTCCCTACCACAACCTTTTGCATCAACACTAACCAGATTTCACCCAGAAATCTGCTGCACTTAATTCTCCTGAGTACCTCACCAGGGCTCACATCTTAAGACTCTGTATTGACAATACACACACAATCAGTGGTATTCTCCCAATCCTCCATTGTTCAGAAATAACATATGAGGACAACTCCGGCAGGGCTGTTTCTGAATCATTTGAGCTAAGAGAACTAACAGCCCCAAACTGGAAGACAAAAACAGGGCAAAGTCAGTGCAGGCAAACCAAACTCAGCATAGAGAAACAAGGAAAATGAACACTGTGAAAGGGCCACTATGTGGGGGTAATTGGTAAACTAAATTAACTCCTGTAGTAGGGGAAGCTAAATAATTGCCAATCCATAGTCAGAATGATAATCACTCAGGTTTCATCTGGGACACACAAACACCATTTTATTAGCAAGCCATAACTATGAAGGGTAGCGTATAAAACAGGGCCAAATTCTGCTTATCTTACCCATTGGCTTTAACGAGAATACTCATGAGAGTAAGACCAACAGAATTTGGTCCTCTCATTTGGAATCTCAAACGCCAGTGCAGTTTCCATGAGTAGTCATGTCATGTGCCGATATAACTGTGCTGTATCTGCTGTACGTTTTACCCTTGGCTGGCCTTAATTCTGTTTTCAAGTTTTAGTTTCAAAGCTGCCTGATGCAGCATCAAAGCAGCAGCCCTGACAAAGAACATTGAAGCTGGGAGCTGGGGTGGAAAGAGGAAAATTTGCAGCAGAGTAAGCGTGCAGCTTTTTCTTTTGCTTCAATGGAAGTGAAGGACATGCAGGAGACCCCGTGGCCGAAGGGAGATTTTTTTTTCTGGGGGTGACCCTTCCCAGATGGCAAATAATGCGGAAAGAAAATCCAACCCATTTCTGAGTGCTTTAACAGTTTTCCTTCTGTTTGCCCAGCCTTTTGAATAGATATCGGTAGGGAGTAATTGGAACAGAGGGACAACATGCAGGGTTGAGATAACAATAAATTAAGAATGGATGCCTGTTTCCTAGCTTTGTCTATGAAGAAAAAGAATACTAGTAAATTGAGGTTTATAATGAGGCTTATTCTCCATTTCACACCTTGTTTATAGAATATGCTGAGCCCTGACTAATCAGATATAAATCAGTGAACAAATGTGCTGGTTGTCATATCAAACCTTAGGAATATGGCAGCTGTGGTACTAGCAGTTATTATATTTGCAAACACAGAGTGAGAAATCTGCTTGAGAGAGAGATTCATTTATACATGCACAAACTTCAGTCTAAAATGGCTTTTGTTTTAGATTAAAGAAATGGCAACAAGAAAGAACAAAAATATATGTCCATGAGAGCACTGTCTGTGTGTGTCCTTCTCAGACTGCAACAGTTCTGAGTACAACATGGCTGCTGTCTCTTGCAGGCACGCTGAGTTCTCAGAAATGCTAAAGGAAAATGGAAAAAAATCTATATACACAACTTCAGTAAGTTTTGTCCGCATAAAGCGTTTCCATACTACTTATGCTTTCCCTTATATAACAAATTTTAACCTAAGGAATTTTAAATCCTTTAAAAGTGTTAACTAAGCCTTAGAGAGGTAGCCGTGTTAGTCTGGATCTGTAAAAAGCGACAGAGTCCAACTAAGGCTTGTTACTATTCTATTTTGCAGTTGGAGAAACTGAGGTACGGGAAAGTTAAATGATTTGCCTAACATCACACATCAAGTCAGTGGGGGAAAATGGGAACATAAGACAGATAAATGTCAAGACTTCTGATTTATTTAGTGTTTCCTGTTAAGAGAAAGTTGTTTACTTACCATGTAAACATATAAGATCACATTGGTCAAGCAACAAAACACCAATCTGATTAACTAAGTCAAATCTATTCAAGCCAATTTTTTTGTTATGGTTGCTTGTCTTTCTAGTGGGTGCTTTGCATTCCCATTTTAGTTCTCAGAGTCATTGCCATTTAGAAAATTCTGAGCTTTCATCTTTTCCAGGAGTCTGTTTCCCTTTTATTTTCCAGATATTCCATTCTGGCCCTCTGCACTCTATTCCAGACTGCTTATGGTACTAATATCACTGATATATAGGATGTTTAATTTCATTGTCTCTTTAATAACATGTCCTCAGATCTGAAAACAAGTGTCTTTTTAGCTACACTGCAGTATTGTGAAGGCATCAGTTTTGAAATTGGCATGCATACTGGCCGGGCTGCTGCTTTCACTTGCAATTTTCCCACAGTCCACCACACATGCATCAAATTCCCTGGTGTCAGTGAAGTTACACCAGGGATTAATTTGGTCAATCATGATCACTCTCAAAGTCAGGGCGAGATCCTCACCTTGCCTAAATCAGTATATTTCTGATTATTCTAATAGAGCTATGTCAATTTACAGCTGTTGTGGATCTGGCCAATAGATAGCTAGTGGAATATTAATAAATGGCTGGGTGAAGAACAAAATAAACCTGCCAGTTGCTTAAAGAAAATAAATGCTCCCCCCCAGGAAATTAATATTGTATGCCGTGTTGCGTATGGCACCTATCTGTCTACACTGGGCTCCTCATCATGCTATCTGAGTGCTTAGCTTGTGTTCCAAACTATTTGCTTTGTTCATCTGTTCTGCTCTCAAAAATGCACTCCATGTCTAGTGAGTCTTTCTTTGGCACAATGGTGGTTCCAAAGGACAGAGCTTGTCCCAGTATTTGTCTAATTGAGCCCTTCTAAGCTTTGTTTATGCTGTAGGGGTCATCCTAGGTACTGGTATCTTGTAAGGAGGGGGGATTTAGAATTTAAGTCTAGCTAGTTCGTTATTTTTAGCCTCAAACTCTGGCTTTCCACCTGGTTTCCTAACTCTTCTGTTTATTGGTCTGTCCCTCTCAACAGCCCTTTTTAAATGCTGCTTTGTTCTACTTTGTAGCTTCTTGTTCATAACACTGCTGTCCCTCCACATGCAGTTGCACTTTGTTCATTTGGCCCTCAAGGAAAACCTGTGGGGTATGTGTGTGTGTGTGTTTTAACATTCCTTTTGTTTTCTCTTTACTGCAAGTCAAACAGTACCTAGCTACCTGCCACTTTTGGGGGCAAGGATGTCAAGCTTTGTGTTTTTAAAGTAATTTCTTCCATCAAGATGTGTGGGAGGAGAAGTGATGATAGCATCTTTGTTCCACGTGCATCCTTGAAGAGGATCAAAGATAGTTCTAATTTTACAGATTTATTTTTCCTTAGGAATTTTTAAAGGAGACAACTGAGAAGTGGCTGTAAACAACCAATGAACTGATCAGAAACAAAAATCACATGGGGGTTTTAGCTGGGATTTCTTTGAAGCACCTCCCCTTCCCTGCTATCAGATGGATGTCCTGATTCTGTTGCCTTTATGATAGCAATAGAAAACAAAGATCCTGTAAGGAGTGACTGTATGTCTCAGGGTATTGGTAATAGGTGATTTGGTCTAGCTCACGTTGGCAATGATACCTGTAGAGTTAGGAATGGAACTATTTTTTTGGTTTAGCAAAGTACACTGAACTACAGTAGTTTTAGTTTGGGAACTGCATGTCTCCTAATTTAAATATTTCCTCTTTCCACAGGGGATTCAATGAAACCACTATGACCAGACTCTGGCTGGGCCTTGCATAGAAATCACAAGGGGGAAGGATGCAAGAAGTCTTCCCCCCACCCACATCTCCCCCACCCATCCCCATGTAGGGGTCAGCCATGAGGGCAGGGATTGCTAGTCCTTCCTGGCTTGCTAACCACTCCAAAAAGGAGTCATGAGCTTGCATCCTCCTCACTTGCTGTCCAGCTACGGTAGGGAATGTATTTGTACCCTCCTACAGGGTGGGGCACAAAGCATGCTCCCTTCCTGCTCCCCAGCACTGGTGGATTCAAGCAATCTAGGGCCCTAGGCATGCCAGGGTATGGAGCCTCCCGTGGCCCTGCCTGCACTGTGGCGCCAGCCCCTACTTGCAGTGGCAGGAGCTATCTGCACGGGAGCCATCTGTTGGGTCTGCCACCACTTCTCTGTGGGAAGGCTGGGACTCCTCTCCCCTCCTAGAAAGGCAAGGGCAGCAATGGAGCCTTCTATTCTTCTCCCCCCCCCCCCCCCCCCCCTTTTTTTTTTTTTTTTTTTCACTCTGCCCTTTCTCTGCTCCCTTTTTCCTTCCCTTAGCCAGACTCTCAGTGGTGTAAATTAGCATGGAGCCCCTGAACTCCATGGATCTTCCTTTTCTCTCCTTTCTCCCCTCTCAAGTGTGCAAACCTAATTGGCTGAGGGTGTGTGTGTGTTTGGATTTCCACTCTATCCCTGGGGTGTCCAGTTTATCCCCAGTGAGGCTCAGGAATTGACACTTTAACTGAAAAAGCCTTTATTAATTAAAAGGCTGATCAGCCCAATAGCATGGACATAGAACAATCAATTTAATATCCCCACTTCACCACTATAAGTGGTGATCAATCACTTACAGAAGGGCAGGAAGTACAACCCACCACATATCAAGGTGCTCTACAGACCTTCTGAGTAACATGTAATTTTTTTTTTTAAATATACCTGGTACAGAGCAAACAGAACTGGTTTTAATCAGATCTTGATTCTGTCCCAGCATAAGGACCCATAAGACTAGAACCTGGGTCTGTAGAACTAGAGACAGCTGACATGCCCCTATCACCACCAGAAGGGCATAGAGAGCCCCCTTCAAAGAGCACTGTGGAGGTTAGGCACTGCAGGATGTACTGCCCAACAAGCGTAGGTGTTGGAGCTGGAGGTGCTGCCGCACCCACTGACTTGAAGTTGTAATAACCCAAATACGTGGCTTCTGCCTTCAGCACCCCCACTATAAAAATTGTTCCAACACTACTGCCAAAGGGTCTAGACTCTGGAGTGACAGCACCCTCTGGCCCTCTAATTGGCTAAGTGCACTGTTTAACCCTGGCAGGTGCCCCAGGAAGTTGTCTGGGCACTCTCATAGACTTCTGGCCTGCTGTGACTCCAGACCACACGCGGCTTCTGATCTTAGTCTCTGACCCCAGCCTGACTCTGACTCTTGTGTATTGATCCCAGCCCTAGCAATTACTCTGATCCCTGCTTGCCAGCTACTGCCTCATGGCTGTCCTGGACTTCTGGATACCAGCCCAGGTGTGACCACTAGGCCAGACTGCCTATGCCCCAGTCCTTTTGCCCAGATCAACTTTTGACCCCTCCATGGAAGCCCCTTAGCAGGGACATGGAACGGGGTGGGTCTACCACCACCCAGCGGAACCCATTGGATACCAGATCCGCAAAAGCGGGTTGCTCAACTCCAAACCAAGAGCCATGTGCTGTGGTTGTCCCAAGTGAACGACTCCTAGCAGAAAATCAGATACTCTATGAGCAACTAGCATGGTCCCAAGAAAAGAAGTCCATGCTCCAGGATCGGGTTGGCCCACTGCCCTCCAAATAGGGTCCGATGGTAATAGGATATTTCCATTAATTCTAATTCTATCTCCTAGAACTGGAAGGGACCTTGAAAAGGTCATCAAGTCCAGCCCCCTGCCTTCACTAGCAGGACCAAGTACTGATTTTGCCCCAGATCCCTAAGTGGCCCCCTCAAGGATTGAACTCACAACCTTGGGTTTAGCAGGCCAATGCTCAAACCACTGAGCTATCCCTCCCCCCAAATGTTTTGATGGGACCTGCCAGAAATTCAGGGGGTTCCTGAATCAATGCCATCTTTTTCTGTTCTGCCTTTAATGTATCCCACTGGCCACGCCAGGGTGGGACTCTAGTGATCAGTTTGCTAACCACCATCATCGGCGATCCCTCAATTTGAGGATGATCTCTACCCCAGATTTAGTTATGGGTCCTGAGATGACTCAGGAATCCGATCCTGCAACCACAGATCCACCCGCAGTAGGTACAGACATTTCCTGATGGGTCAGCTGCCTGCTGGGAGAAAGTTCTTTCTTTTTCCTTCCTTCTCTCCTTCTTTTCAGCTTTGAGGGCAAGGCACTTCTCCTCATAAAATCATATAATATTAGGGTTGGAAGAGACCTCAGGAGGTCATCTAGTCCAATCCCCTGCTCAAAGCAGGACCAACACCAACTAAATCATCCCAGCCAAGGCTTTGTCAAGCCGGGCCTTAAAAACCTCTAAGGATGGAGATGCCACCACCTCGCTAGGTAACCCATTCCAGTGCTTCACCACCCTCCTAGTGAAATAGTGTTCCCTAATATCGAACCTAGACCCCCCCCCCTTTGCAACTTGAACCATTGTTCCTTGTTCTGTCATCTGCCACCACTGACAACAGCCGAGCTCCATCCTCTTTGGAACCCCCCTTCAGGTAGTTGAAGGCTGGTATCAAATCATCCCTCACTCATCTCTTCTGCAGTCTAAATAACCCTATCTCCCTCAGCCTCTCCTTGTAAGTCATGTGCCCCAGCCCCCTAATCATTTTTGTTGCCCTCGACTGGACTCTCTCCAATTTGTCCACATCCCTTCTGTAGTGGGGGGACCAAAACTGGATGCAATACTCCAGTGTTGAATAGAGGGGAATGATCACTTCCCTTGATCTGCTGGCAATGCTCCTACTAATACAGCCCAATATGCCGTTGGCCTTCTTGGCAACGAAGGCAAACTGCTGACTCATATCCAGCTTCTCATCCCCTGTAATCCCCAGGTCCTTTTCTGCAGAACTGCTGCTTAGCCAGTCGGTCTCCAGCCTGTAACGGTGCATGGGATTCTTCCGTCCTAAGTGCAGGACTCTGCACTTGTCCTTGTTGAACCTCATCAGATTTCTTTTGGCTCAATCCTCTAATTTGTCTAGGTCTCTCTGGACCCTATCCCTACCCTCCAGCATATCTGCCTCTCCCCCCAGTTTAGTGTCATCTGCGAACTTGCTGAGGGTGCAATTAATCCCATCATTCAATTCATTAATAAAGATGTTGAACAAAACCGGTCCCAGGACCGACCCCTGGGGCACTCCACTTGATACCGGCTGCCACCTAGACATCGAGCCGTTGATCACTACCCGTTGAGCCCGACAATCTAGCCAGCTTTCTAGCCAGCTTATAGTCCACTCATCCAGCCCATACTTTTTTAACTTGCTGGCAAGAATACTGTGGGAGACCGTATCAAAAGCTTTGCTAAAGTCAAGATATATAACATCCACCGCATATTTAATCCGATCTAATACGCAGAGTGATCAGTAGCCCAGCAGGTGATGGAACAGCTTGAGCAAATGAAAGCTAGAACCAAAATGCAAAATTGGTTAGAACTGGTCTTAACCAGATCTTGATCACTCCCTGGTGCCCCCTACTTCCTGGTTAGGTCAATCAGAGGCCAAACAAATCGAGCCTAGCAACTACAGCACATAAGCATTACTTATAATATAGTAGCCATCTTACTTATGTAATGACCTATTCCTTTGGAGTGCCACTACAAAACAAGGACACAGAATTAACTATGGACCACCTGGGAGGGTTTGAGCCAATGAACAGATGGGGGAAGGTGGGATGGGGAACAGAACCCAGGAAGTTTTGGGGAGAGAACAAACAAAAGAGCTGAGAAGTAGCAATGCTGCGCTGGGGCAGAGAGACAGCAGAGGTGCAGAGTTGGAACTAGAGCTGTTTGGACGAGAGCCAGCTGCAAAAGAGGAGTCTCACTGGAGCACGGGCTTGGAGCTGACAGGACAACTGAGACCACTCAGCAGGACCCATCATTCTGAGTTCATACTGCTCACCAGCAAGAGTGCACGGATAGGTTGGACTGACTCCAAGGTCTGTGGAGGGGTGCATTGGCATGGGGCAGGGAGTCTGTGTGTGTCTAGCCAGGTGTGGGGATGCTGCACACTGCATCCTATAGGAGGAGCAAGAGAGTCTATGTAAGACCCTGACTTGGGTGTACTCCTGACTTTGCCTGGGTTAGATAAAAGTGTTCTCTTGTTAAGTTTGGTGCCTTCTAGGAGGGGGAGTTGGTGTTTGTGCAGAGGTGCGTAGCTGGGACCTGAGATCCCATCCCTAACCCTGGGTTCCCCTACCTGACTGAGCTATGACAATTTGTCAGCTGAAGATTCCACTGTGTGGTTTTGTTCCTTCTGTGCCCCCTCCTGCTTTTTTCCCCCTCTTTCAGTTTCTTCTAAGTGGAATGCAAAGCCAACAACACTCAGGTCTAAGCTTTCAAACCTCCCATGTTCAACTAGATTCAAAATGAGGCAAACTGAGTGTCTGCATTTCTGATTTTAACAACACCAACCCAATGAAAGTAGATTGATTTGCAGTGTCAGATACACAAGTTCCTCTACAGCAATACCACTATGAATAGGCATAAAAACAAATGTCTGCAAAGTATGTGTATTCACTCCTCTGCAACTAGTGATCATTTTGTTTTGAAAAGCGGGGTGGTGATTGCTGCAGTAATAATTCACATTACAAGCTATGGGTTTGCCCAACATTAGAAGAAATCTAAAGAGAACGGAACCTCTTTGGTTGTTAAAATAAGAGAAACAATTGAAGTAGCTGCTTTTTACCCCTAGCTAAATTCACTAGAAAATAGATGTATTTTCAGGGGCAGCTGTAGCCTCCCGATTCAATGGGTGCCCTACACTAAACTTCCAAGGGGGGCAGTGACCACCCGTGGCAGCACCCTCTGCCCTGGCACTGCAACCCTAATCCCAGCCCAGTATGGAGGGGAGGCCCTGTTGGTGTGGGGCAGGCTCACTCTCCAGCTTCACATTCAACCTGAAGCAGCAGCTCCTGTCTGTGGGGCTGTGCCTGGCTCCAAAGTCCAGGCATCATGACGTGGCACCAGAGCTGACGAGAGGGGGGGGAAGCCGGTACAAATTACCGGGGCCCGGCGGTCTGGAAGGGGGCCTGGCTTCCCCCCCGTTGGCCCTGTTTAGCTGGTCCGCCCTTGCTGGGGGGCCCGAAATTTTTTTTTTCACCGGGGCCTGAACCCGCTCTCGGCGGCCCTGCCTGGCACATGGGGGTTGCACTGAAGCACCACTCAGGTTTGGCCCAGCCATTGCTTTGTCATGGCAAGAGCTGCCACTGTGGGGTGAGTGTGGAGCGGGCTCTCTCTCCAACCCCTACTCCCCCCCCCCCCCCCCCCCGTCCATATGGGTGGGAGAAGTGTATGTTTGCCTGATTTTGCATCCTTGGTGTCATGATTTCTGTGGGTGCAGTTGAACCCATGAATCCACGCTAAAGCCACTCCCGTGTTTTTGGTTGTTGCTAATAAAATTGACCAAGATTTTCAAACGTGACTAGAGATTTTGGATGTCCAACATAGATTCCTTAAAGAGGACTGGTCTTCAGAGAGTGGGTGCTTAGTCCTTTCTGAAAATCAGGCCCCTTTAAGGTGTCTGAAATAGGATAGTCAAAAATTAAGGCACCCAAAATTACTATTCACTTTCAAAAACCTCAGCCATTATTTTAGGTTACATTTTTCAAAAGTGCCTATGTGACTTAGGCTCCTAAGTCTTATTGACTTTCTCTTGGTCGTTAGACTCCTAAGTCATGTAGGTACTTTTGAAAATGTTACTCATAATCTATTCACCAAAAGTAGGTATGGTCCTTTTCAAAGCAAATAATGAGCCTATGGCCCATTGAGGGATGGTAGTTGCCTCAATGAGTGCCTTAGGCTCATAGCAGGGAGAGCCCCCCCTCCCCCAATGAGTCTAAGGCCCAGATGAGCCCCTGGAGAGTCTAAGGCCTGGTCTACACTAACCCCCCAAGTCGAACTAAGGAACGCAACTTCAGCTACGTGAATAACGTAGCTGAAGTCGACATACCTTAGTTCGAACTTACCGCGGTTCAGACGCGGTCCACACGCGGCAGGCAGGCTCCTCGTCGACTCCGCGGTACTCCTCTCGCCGAGCTGGAGTACCGCAGTCGACGGCGATCACTTCCTGGTTCGACTTATCGCGTCCAGACCAGACGCGATAAGTCGAACCCAGAACTTCGATTCCCAGCCGCCGAACTAGCGGCTGGGTGTAGACAAGCCCTAAGTTTTGGAATATGGGGGAAGCCTCCAGTGAATTCCTAAATCTTGCTGATGGGGCTGAGGAGCATCCTAAGGGCTAACTGGAAGGTTTTCTGCTCCTGCAGCTCTCATAAGGTCCACCGGAAGGGAGAATCCCACCCTGCATTGAAGCCTCCTACTCCTCCCAGGCCTCCCCGTCCTCTAATCTTCTAGGGTCTGCAAGAAAATGCCCCTTCCTATAGATATAAGAAGGTCCACAGGGAAGGGGGACTGGACGAGAATAAGAGATGTAGAAGGTGATGAGGTCGGGGCCATTCCTGTCTTCCTGTGGCCCTCTTAAAGTCTGCAAGAGGGAAGAAATGAGCCTCCTGAAGTTCACTGTTTCCCTCAACAACCCTGGTGAACATAAAGGGACTCATCACCCTTCCTGTGGGCTTTTTGACTGGGGGGAAAAAACCCTTAATTTACCTGGTGACAGGCCTCCTTAAGATAGGGATTGCATCCTCCAGGGTTTTTTCCCTACACAGTAGCAAAAAAAAAAAAAATGAATTCTGCAATTGTGTTAATTGCTACAGCCCCTGACCCACAGGGTGTACAATCAGAAAAGGAAAAAGACAGATGAAGGATAGGGGAAAGGGAGGAAATAAACAAATGCCATGATCTTGGCCTTTGAAAGGGCAAGAATAGAGGATTTCAGTAGAAAAAAATTCTATGGCTTGTGCTATGCAAGAGATCAGACAAAATGGTGATAATGGTCCCTTCTGGCCTTAACATTTCTGAATATTTATGAATCTATGAAAATTAACATCAGCCACTTTCATTTTATATCTCTTTAATAGATATCTCATGATTCCCGATGCTGTGTATACTATGGAGGTATTTGAGGAACAGAATGAGAATGTGCAGGAATACCGGTCTGTAGTTCCATAGAAAACCCTTTTCTAGGTGAATAGTGGAGAAAAGTTCCTGGATATATGAACTTTTAAAAAATTCTAGAACAATCATTTGTCAAACTAAATGCACTGAGGCATGGCTAAAGCAAATCAGTTTTCCAACCATTTTTTATAATCAGATTAAAAAAATCTTTAGGTTAATAGGTCAGTAATCTGTCTATGCTATAATACTGGTTACTAATTAAATCATTCTGAGACTCAGAAATACAGATAAAGCAAGCATGGATTAAACTGGTTTGGTGGGATTAGTCTCTTTAGGAAATTCCAAATTGAATTTTTACAGATTAAATACTTCAAATGAACATGGAGGCCATCTGTTGTTGATGGTGAAACACCTTTACAATGAGGAGTATTCAGTCCTGTACAATGAACACTATACACTATGTACATCTCTGATGTTGATCTCTCTGTATATGTTAAGAAAAAAAAATTTGATTAGTACATGTTGGTGCAGTACTTACTGTTGATAGATGTTACTAGCTGATGGCTGTGTGTGGGTTTTCTCTGTGTGCTGTCCCACCTCTGTGCAGATAGTTGGCACAGCAGACCTCCATCGAACTGCCCCATAACCACAGACTCAGTTTGTAGCAAAGGCATTTGGTCAGGTTTATTGTCAATGAAGTACGGTCCTAATGCCCTGGCTCAATGGTTACAGGCAGAGGCGGATTTACCATGAAACAAACTGTGCAGTGGCATGGGGCCCCCAATGATAGGGGGCCCCCACAAAATGCAGGACAAATCTCATCTGATGACCTGCCCCAGAGTCCCAGCCAGCAGCGCAGCAGGGCTCAGGCTGGCAGGCTGCCTGCATTCTGTGGCCGGTGGCCCCTTGCTGCTCCTAGAAGTGGCCGCCTGCTGGCACGTCTCTACATGCCCCTGGTAGGGGGGGAGGCGGATCCGCGCGCTGCCCCCGCCCCAGGCAGCGCACGGAGACCTGCTCCCCGCTCCCCACAAGGGCACGCATAGACCTGCCAGCAGCAGTGCAGCAGGACTAGGGTGGCTCCCTGACCATGCTGCCTCCCTCCCTCCGCGCCATGCCGCTCCTGGAAGCAGCCGCCATGTCCCTGCAGTCCCTGGGGGGAGGGGTGTCTCCGTGCGTTGCCCCCACCCCGAGCGCCAACTGCGCAGCTCCCATTGGCCGGGAACTGTGGCCAATGGGAGCTGTGGGGGCAGTGCCTGCGGGCAGCAGCGCACAGAGACCCCCTGGCTCCTCCCCACCTAGGAGCCATTGCCAGAGGGGTGTGCCGGTTGCTTTGGGAGCCGCGCCGCCCCCCCGACCCCTCCTGCACCCTAGCCCCCTGCCTCAGCCCAGAGCCCGCACCCAGCACCCAAACTCCCTCCCAGAGCCTGACCCCTGCACCTTCCTCCTGCACCCAACCCTCTGCCCCAATCAAAGTACCTCACTTTATTTTCATTTACTTCCTATTACTTATAGGATGAGGATGAAGGAAAAAAAGAATGAAAAATGGAGGGGGGGGGAATAAGATAATGTTCTTTTTCTTGGCTGGGTCCCAAGGGGGGGAGCCCTGAAAATGAAGGTGTGCACTGGGCCCCACTAACTCTAAATCTGCCACTGGTTACAGGTATATCACACATGTATGCCTGTTGCAATGGACTAGTTCAGTTAATGGCGGGACTTTCCATTATCCCCTAGGGCAGCCAAAGACACTCCCTCTGAGATATCTTTTTATACACCAATACAAACAAGTTGTATATTGCCCCTCTGACATATCTGAGTGCCACCCATTGCCTTGTATCTGTTGGTTTGATCAAAACATCTCTTTCTATCTTGCTGTCATCCTGACCTTATCTTTAGGTGGGTCAATATGTTCCTGTTGTCTCTGGGGAATGTGCTGGTATCAGGGTGTTCTGGTACCATCCTTCTGGAATGTGTGTGTGTGTGTGTATTCTTGTTCCTAGGACTACTTAGGAATATGTGTTCCTGCAATATCCGCCCTGTCCTTGCCAGATTCTGTGAGCAGGCCTTACCTTTTGCTCACAACTTAACTTAGCTTTATAGCAGCAAAGTTTTGACCACTACTTTAATTCAGGCCTCAGGCCCCATAGAAGGCCCCTAATCCAAGGCCTTATATCTCAGGCTCTCTTTCTACTACACTTACTATAATATAGTAGAGTCCTAAGCTTTTTTTACGTGAGTTCTATGGCAGACAAACCATTTCTCCTTTACTCCCCACATGTTATTGATCTAAGATATTAATTAATATTAGGGCAAGTCTAGGTAATGTAAACTACTGTCTATGCTGATGGTGAGTTGGATCCCTATTACACAAGGTGTAGGAGGCTACTGGACGTATTATGCGTGACTCAGGCATAATGCTTCCAGGATGCCATCAAAGTGGACCCTACTACACTGAAGCTTGCTCATTTTCACCGTGCTGGCTCAGGGGCCTGAGGTGTGGGAGGGGATGAAGGCTCTGGGGGCGGGGGGCTGCAGGCTCTGGGATGGGGCCAGAAATGAGGAGTTCAGGATGCGGGAGGGGGCTCCAGGCTGAGGCAGTGGGTTGGGATGCGGGAGGGAGGGGGAGGCGTTGGCTCCGGCTGGTGATGCGGGCTCTGATGTGGGGCTAGGGATGAGGGATTTGGGGTGCGGGAGTGGGATCAGGGCTGGGGCAGGGGGTTGGGGGGAGTGAGGGCTCCGACTGGGGTGGGGCTGGGGATGAGGGGTTTGGGGTGCAGGAGGGTGCTCCGGGCTGGGATCGAGGGGTTCAGAGGGCAGGAGGGGGATCAGGGCTGGGGCAGAGGCCCGGGAGGGGGTCAGGAGTGTAGGCTCCAAGTGGCACTTACCTCACGCAGCTCCCAGAAGCAGCGACATGTCCACCCTCTGGCTCCTATGCGGAGGCAAGGCCAGGCTGCTCTGCGCGCTGCCCTGTCCACTGGCGTTTCCCCTGCAGCTCCCATTGGCTGCAGTTCCCGGCCAAAGGGATCGGTGGAGTTGGCGCTTGGGGCAGATGCCGTGTGCAGAGCCCCCTGGCTGCCCCTACATGTAGGAGCCAGAGGGGGAACATGCCAGCTACTTCCCAGGAGCCTAGCAGGGAGCCTGCCAGCCCCACTGTGTGGTGCCGCCAACCGGACAGTCAACAGCCCGGTCAGCACTGCTGACCGGAGCTGCCAGGATCCCTTTTTGACTGGGTGTTCTGGTCAAAACCTAGGTCCTCTTCCTGCGCTTTCCTTTCTCGGTCATTGGACTCTGTCCCCTCCTCCGAGCAGGCATGTCTGCAATCCTCCCCCCAAACCAACAGGGCCCCTGTTGTACTAGTGACTCTCCTCTCTTCCTCTGGGTTGCCGAGCAGACTCTGAGTCTGCCCTTGGCTCCCCTTCCCTACCAGGAACAGTGTATCTCTTCCAGAGCTACCAGCACACAGAGTCCCAGGAATCTAGGTAATCACCTTGGGGGTTACACACAGAGGGAGCATAACCATGGCTCTGCCTTCTCCTTTCCCCTTTGGGGAGGCTAGTCCCATGGTTGGCACTAGTCTTTCACACTCCCTGTGCTGAAGGACTTCAAAGGACTTGGATTATACAGGCTGTCTCCTCCTGCAGACCAAGAGGGAAACCCCTCTGCCACAAGCCTGTTGGTCTCTCTAGCTGCCGCCTTCCGATCTCCTGAACATCTGTAGAAAAGGAACCACTTCCCTATAGTCCTCGGGAGGTCTGCAGGGAAGAGAGATTGGGTGAGAACATGAGGTTTGGGAGAAGAAGTCAGGTGCATTACTTCTTTATGCATCCATGAAGGGTTAGTCACCACCTATCCTTTATGCTGTATCCAGCGTGTCTTCTACAATACAATCTCATTCACTTGAACATTCACTCTCTCTGACTTACCTTGTCTCTGAAAGATGGCTTCATGGTGCCTGATCTAACGCCCAATTACGTTGATGGGAGCCATGAGTGCTGAGCATTTTGACAATGAGGCCATTTATTTAAGTGCCTAAATGTGAATGTAGGTACCTTGTTTCAGGCATCTAAGTAGACTAGGTACTTTGTGCCTGTGATTTTGAAAACCCTCTATGTAAATTACCAGAATATATAGCTTTCTACGCCTCTTTTAAGGCTTCTCTGTATAGACTTTAATCCGCTCCCAAATGTTTTGTTTGACCTTTGTGTGTCAGATGACATATAAAAACAGTTGGATTTTACTCTCTTACAATTGTGCTTTTGTAATTTAACACACCCATTACTACGTTGTTGTAACTTATACTGGGAAACCCTCAGTTGGGAGAAAAGTGAGAATTATACAGGGGTTCTAAATAGCATCTGCTACAATTGTCTCTCTTTTAAATGTGATGAGGAAATGAAATGTGCTACTAATTTGAAACAATGGAGGATTAAGACATTTGATTGTTGCTTTTTAACGCTTGGAGGTTAATATACTTCATTAATTGGAAGCAAGTTAATGCATTTCTTCAAGCTAAATGACACTTCATTTTTCAGGGAAACTACTCCAGAAACCGAATACTTTGTATCAGCAAAAAGAACAGGAGTACTTGTGGCACCTTCTCTAAGGCCTGGTCTACACTAACACCCCAATTCGATCTAAGGTACGCAACTTCAGCTACGTGAATAACGTAGCTGAAGTCGACATACCTTAGTTCGAATTTACCGCGGTTCAGACGCGGTCCACACACGGCAGGCAGGCTCCCCCGTCGACTCCGCGGTACTCCTCTCGCTGACGTGGAGTACCGCAGTCGACGGCGAGCACTTCCTGGTTCGAATTATCGCGTCCACACCAGACGCGATAAATCGAACCCGGAAGTTCGATTGCCAGCCGTCGAACTACCGCGGTAGTGTAGACAAGCCCTAAGGTGCCACAAGTACTCCTGTTCTTTTTGCGGATACAGACTAACACGGCTGCTACTCTGAAACCTGTACTTTGTATCAGTTTGTCACAGTCAAAGAGCCATATAGTTTAGTGCAAAAACAAAATCTACAGCAAATACTCCCTATAAAAGCTATAAATGATTAATAAAAATCCTAATTCTCTTAAAGTGCTTCACCTTGTTTATGAAGGGGGTTCAAAAGACAGCAGAATTGTAATGGAGCACTCCAGTTTACACTGTTTTTCCATTCTATACAGCATTAAGCATCTTGACTAACATCCATCATATGTGGTTTATTCTCTGTCATCAGGGCAGAATTATGTGTGCAGTGAAGTGTTTTGTTTTCATAGGGTTGTTTTTAAAGAGTGTATATGCTGCTACATGTTGATGTTAGAGAAGGCAGGTCACAGAAATGTGCCTTGTACTTGGAGCAGAAGGTGCTGAGGTTTGTTATGGTCCTTGGTTCCTTGCACAGCCTTGGACTGGCCCCCAAGAAGGCTTTGTCTACTGTCCAGATAAGCTTTTATCTTTACAGAAGAAAGTTCCATTTACTTCTGGGGGCATTCTGTGCCAAAAAAATAAAAATTCTGCCTACAATATTTTAAAATTCTTCAAAATTCTGCAAATTTTATTTATCAATAAATAAATGAGGAGGGTGAGGCTGCTCCTGACACTGACACAGCACAAGGACTGGGCCTGCCCCACAAACATCCAACAGCCCTGTCCCTCGACACCACGTGCACCAGGTGTGGGCAGACAGGCTCAGCCCAGCAAGATCCAAGTGTAGATGGGCTTAGTGTGGGGGCATCCTGGTGTGGGGTAAGAGGGTTCTGTGGGGGGCAATCTGGGTGCGGATGGCTCAGTAGAGGGTCCGGGTGTGTATGGGATCTGGATGCATAGGGGCTCGTTGTGGGGTTCCAATTGCAGGGGCAATGGGACTCTGCAGGGGGGGTCCATGTGAAGGTGGTTGGGCTCAGCAGGGGGGTCTGGATGTGAGGGTCTGGGGCTCAGTGGGGGGTATAGGTGTGCGGGGTTCATCAGGCTGGTCTGGGTGCTGGGGATCTGGGGCATAGTGGGGTGGGGGTCTGGAAGCAGCTGTTTGGGGTTCAATGGGGTGGCGGTATGGGTGCAGGGGGGCTTATTGGGGTGGTCCAGGTGCAAGGGGGGCTCATCCGTGAGGGTTTGATGGGCCTGCTCAATGGGGAAGCCCCAGCTGCTGCTGCTGCTGCCAATTGGATGCAACATGCTGGGCTCTGCTTCTCCCCCCCTCAATTCCCCTATTCCCTTCTTTTTCCCCCATCCCCCTTCTCCACTGTCCCCTGACACATTCCCTCCCCTTTCCTCTTCCCACTATCCTCCTCCCCACTGCCCCTATCCTCCTCCCCTCACTTCCAAATCCCCTCCAGCGGCATGTGATCCCACGTGCCCCTCCCCACACCTCACCTCTGTTGTTTGGAGGGCAATACCCCCCCAAACTATGCCTACGAACATCCTCAGCTCCACGCCACTCTGCGCAGCTTCCCTTTTCTTCCCCATCATTTTATGCAGGGAAGCAAATAAATCTGCAGAGGGCATGAATTCTGCATGTGTGCAATAGCTCAGAATTTCCCCAGGAGTATTCCATTGTACCAGAGGAGTGGGGTTCTTGACCACCAATCCTCATCCACAAGGTTTTGGTGATATTTTAGATATCCTGGGCACAGGTCATTGAGCATATTGAAGATAAAGACTGAGACCTTGAACTTGACTCCTTCATTCTTAATTACATTCCTATAACAGTGTAAAGGCATCCAAAATGGGCATAATTTACACTGCCAGAGAAGTGTAAAGAGGCCTTTGAGTAAATAAGAATCAAGCTCATTGACTTCAATGGACATTGGCTTTTGTGAGAGCGGAATCTGGGCCAGTGTATTTAGGTTCCACATGTACCCAGTAATTAACCAACCAAAGAAGTAATATATTTAACAGCATCCTATATCTGGATTTAAAATCTGCTCAGTATTGTCATAGTAAACTGCATGCCACCAAGATCGAGGGGCAGCTGACAGAGTACAGATTTAAACCGATTCTCAATAAATTTAATTAAAACTTGATTTGAATTATTCAGATTCAAATATTGTTCTGGAATTACATGCACTCTCCATATAAGCAGGATCTGAAGGAGCTCTCCCCTGACAGCTAGTGATGAGTTGGGGAGGGGAAAAGGCTTCAGGACCAGACTGTATTTACATGAACACACCCACTCTGCCTAGGTATCCAACAGACAGAGCTGTGTTGCCAAAGTGACCAATTTTTGTTGGTGTTGGGTTACAAATCACTATTGAATGCTGGGGTAATGAAATGTTGTTATCCTTATTGTACAAGTAAAGGGTAGCAGAACTGTGCTTAGCCTGTCCTGATTGAGGGGGGTCACTCTCAAATGCACTGAACTTGCTAAGCAGAGTGCTCAGATGCCAGACCCCCGTGAAGGGCAAGAGTGGGTGGGGATAGGTGTTCCTGCTTAGGCTCTACTTAAGAGTCCTAGGCATGCTTTAACCTTCCCTTCTCTGCTGTTCAAAGATAGACCTAATTAAGGCTCTGTTTTTGTTTTGTTAAGTGATCACTAGAGTTGAAATCATCTGTTATGGGACAGCATTTCTGCCCAGCCTGCTTCAGCAGTGAGGTTCTCCCACTGAGAACTGATAATCACTGAGAGTTGGGTGGATCCTCAAGAAATCGACCCAGAGGTCATTGCAGAGAAGCAGAAGGTGATGGTGTGCAGTGGTGATGGTCGGCAGGGCAGTCAGCAGAGCTGCTGATGCCAGGGCCAGGGCCTGGACAGTGGAGCGAGGAAGATGCACCTATGAACTCTGGGTCTTCACTAACCAAGGACAACCACTGTGAGTGGTGTGGTGGAGGGACAAGGGAGGGGCACGTTCAAGGAACTTTTGGTTGTTGGACTCAAGAACCTGAGGCAAAAGACACTGCCCAACATACTCTAGGGTGAGTGTTTTGCTCGTGGTTTTATGTTTATGAATCCTGCTTGTGGCATTTTCCCAAATTCTTGCCTTGTTACTTCTCTCCTTCTAGTAAAAAATTCTTTTTTACACTCAGACTTGTGAGAGGGGAAGTATTGCCCTCAAGTCTGGTACTGAACATAAGCCACCCAGACCAGAGAATCCACCCTAAAGAGTGCCATAAAGAGGTGAAGATTGTTATTAATAGGAGAGACATTACCCAGTTGCTTAGGCCTGGGAGCCAAGAACTGAGCCAACTGAACTAATTCTGCCTCTGATACAGACTCTTCTCTGTATGATCTTGGGGAGGACATGTAACTTATCAGCCTCAATTTCTGGGGTATAAGGTCAATAATAAATATCTGCTTTCCCCGAGGTGCTATGAGGATTAATTTGTTAATATTTGCTGTGAAGCTGAAAAGTGCTAAATATAATTTTATTATTTAGCTTGGAGCTAGGGTACTTAACCTGCTCATCCTGATGTTAGAAAGAGACTATTTGTGTTAATAAGAGCTCATTATAATTCATTCTATTGCTCAGAAGCAGAGTTAAAAAACATAAATTTGCTAACGCAAATGGCTGCATCTGTGTAGATTTTACATGACAATCCAGCACACAGCAGGGTGTCTCCATCTCCTGCCTCGTATACAGCATGACACAAGGGTGATGTGCTTCTTTGGTCTTCATTGCCAGGAGCCAGTTATGCTTCTCTTACAGTAATGCTCTAGGCTCATTTCCAGAATGGCCTTGGCAAATGACTGCAGAGAAAATTACTGATCCCCTGTCCCTCTGAGCTAAAAAGTGTGAGTGTCTGTTGCCAACTGTCAGGGAAGTAAAAGGATGGGGGTTGGGGAACCACCTTTGATGACAGGATGTAGAAAAACCTTTAAAACTCCTGGGGGGGAAAAGAAGTCGGATTCCATTCAGATCCAGATTTAGAGTCTATGAATTGTCTCTGAGAGCACAAAGGTTGCCAGAATAGCCTAAAGCTTAAGGCAAAATGGGATGCTGTGTGTGTGTGGTACCCTCATTCCACAGGCAAGGTGGGGTTGTGTGTGTACTGTGTATAAGCCAAACGTTGTGGCCGGAACGTGGGCACCTGTCATGGATTGTTAGACCTGTATACGACATTCAGTCAGAGACCAAAAAAGGTTCCTTTGTATTGTCAGCACAATATTTGAGTTTATATTATTATTTTGTTGTTCTTATAGTGTCATTTACAGACAAATTAAAGAGGACAATTTATGTCCCAAGACAAACTGGCTTTGATATGGTGTTCTTCCTTTTTCTCTATGCTTAATTGGGCTAACAGGGAAAGACGACAGCTGTGATAGTGGGAATGATAAATGCCTTTGCCTGTCCTGGTTTTGACAGCAATCAGCCTGACAAAGGATTACCAATTGATTTGAGATCAGTGTTAGCGCTGGATGCAGCTCGGTCACCACTCCTGCGTTCTAGTGTGTTATAGAAACAGTTGTCCTTTAAAAAATGTGGAAAATTCTTTTTTATTTGAAGGGGGAGAATCCCTCTTCAGAGATGGGGGGAAGAGACAAAAACGTGGAAGGGAGAGAGGGATCCCTGTCAAACAATGCTTCAGGGCTTATTTGTGTGTGAGTGTGTGTATGCGTGGGGGTTGGTAAAAATGGAAAAGTTGCTCATGGACACCTGCTGTGGAAAAAAGCAGACCATCTTCTAGACAATCTTATATCACCTGCTAATGTTGCCTATTTACATATTTTTGTAGGGTATTCTGGGTAGAATCCATGACTAAGCCTAGCTATGTAGGGTCATCCCATTTAGTACAGGACAGAGGTGACATCCTTATACCTTTTGGATCAGTAGAGCACTTGGACTTCAGAGTTTATTGTTTTTGTTTTTGCTGACTGCAGGGGACTCTAAGCAAAAGGCAGGAATTTATGTTAAGAGAGCCCCTCATTCACTGTGGGAAGCGGCCTTCCCAAGAAGCCACTGGTACCAAGAGCGAGAATGCAAAAACCTGATTTCTGTGTTAGTTTGCCTTCCTCTGGAGCCCAGTCCAGTACCATTGGAGTCAGTGGGAGCTTTGCAGTTGACTTAAAAGGAAGCAGGATCTGGCTTTGGTGGATACAAACATCGCCATCATGGCATCCCGGGCTCCAAATCACCTAGGAAATGATTGTTCCAAGGTCTATCCTGACCCTGGGTATCCCACATGCCAATACATAGGGCCTGGTAAATAGAGTTCTTAATCACTCCTTACTTGGGCAAAGCCTCTATTGAAGCCAATGGAGTTTTGACTGAGGCTAGGTCTACACTACAGCGGTGGGTCGACCTAAGATACGCAACTTCAGCTACGTGAATAGCGTAGCTGAAGTGGCGTATTTTAGGTCGACTTACCTGGCTGTGAGGACGGCGGCAAGTCGACCGCTGCCGCGCCGCCGTTGACTCCGCTACCGCCTCTTGCCGCGGTGGATTTCCAGAGTCGACGGTAGAGCCATCAGGGATCGATTTTATCGCGTCTTCACTAGACGCGGTAAGTCGATCCCCGATAGACGGATTGCTACCCGCCAGATTGGCGGGTAGTGAAGACGTGCCCTCAGTAAGGAGTGGAAGAGGAGTACAGGATCAGGCCCATTGGCCAGCCTTTTAGTGCTAATCGCTTCCTAATCTGAATTGAAATCAATGAGTATTTAAGCAAGACTATCAAAAATCAAAGTCCACTGCTTTCATTTTTCTTACGGGGGACGGAGGGAGGCACAAGGTAGCTGTCCTTTGGCTCACATTCAGTTCTAACTGATTTAGCAATCTGCTGTCAGAGCAGCAGCCCTTGTCATAAGAACATAAGAACGGCCATACTGGGTCAGACCAAAGGTCCATCCAGTCCAGTATCCTGTCTTCTGACAGTGACCAATGCCAGGTGTCCCAGAGGGAGTGAACCTAATAGGTAATGATCTCTCTCCTGCCATCCATCTCCACCCTGTGACAAACAGAGGCTAGGGACACCATTCCTTATCCATCCTGGCTAATAGGCATTAATGGACTTAACCTCCATGAATTTATGTAGTTCTCTTTTAAACGCTGTTATAGTCCTAGCCTTCAAGGAGTTCCACAGGTTGACTGCGCGCTGTGTGAAGAAGAACGTCCTTTTATTTGTTTTAAACCTCCTGCCCATTAATTTCATTTTGTGGTATTTTGTGTATACCACTTACTGCACAGCGCTCTTTACCAAGTGCATAGCGTCAGAGATCAATATTAAACAGAGATCAATGATAATGGCTGGGTGCGCAATGAGTCATGCTCTTCACTACAAGATACCAGGTCTCCTATGATTATATCAAGCTAATGAGTTCACTGGTGTGTATCTAGGAATCATTTTAGAATGAATAAATCATGTGAGCGTTTCTAAAGAAATCAGACAGCTTTAAATGACTGATAAAAACAAAAGGCAGGCTGTATGAAGCCACACTGGTGGCTTAACTCAAAACCACAGACCCAATCCTGCAAACCCTTGCTCATGTGAGCAGACACTGTCCCACTGAAATCAAAGCTAAAATAAATGCTGTCAAATGTAGATAGAGAGAACAATGTGAATTTGTATATAAGAGATGGTTGGAAAAGGTTTGATTTCTGTGGGAAATTTTGATTTTTTTTTGTAAAAAAAAGAAAAAGAAAAATTTGAAAATGAAAAATGTTGGTCAAAAACTGGCAAACACCAAAACACTTTGGTATTAATTCTATTGAAATCAATCGTCCCTAAGGTTTATTTGCAGGATTGGGGTCGAATTTTTTACAGCATCTCACACTCAACTCTGATAGGGGTTGCTGAGTGGTACTTTAAACATGAAATCCTACTAGCATTAGTAATAATACGTGTGTGAGTAAGAACTACTGACGTTAGTCAGGGTTGCAGTTTCGGGACATAACTGAGAAAAACCCAGATGGTGAGTCATATCATTAGTATTGGTAATTCATCGTAATTGGCACAGTCTTTTTCCCCTGTTTCCCCAGACATATATTTCTAATCAATGCTTCTAATTTATATTTGCAGCTTGAGTGTCCTCCCTGTGATAGGGATTTACTGCCCCTCTAATGAACCTGGAAGCTGCACTGGGCCATATTTACAAAGCAGCTTAAAAAGAATCTGCATGTTGCCTTAGCCTCTACTGAGTCAGATGGCTTCCGTATGTACAACCATTACCACAATGCTGGGGAAGCTGTCTGGGTTCAGTATATATCCACAAGCTATTTCCTTTACAGTGGGAAAGGCATATAAAAATGGGTATGGGGGGAGGAGATAGGTGAAAGTGGGATGAAAGTCCCCAAATCCTGGCTAACCAGGTATTCATTAGCAGCCATCATGAAAGGAGGATTTATCTATGCCTAGCAGTTGCTTCTAGCAATATTCTTGACAAAGGAATTGGGAAGCACTGCTTGTAAAAATAAAAAAGCATGGTCTGATCGGTCTGGGTGTTCTATTTAAAAAGATTGGATTTTTAATTAGGGCTCTGATTCTGATCTCACTTGCACCAGTGTTAATAGGAATAATTCCACTGAAGTTAATGGAGATGCACTATGTAAAACTGATGTGAGAGGAAACTCAGCCCCTAGCTAGCTGTAAAACAAATGTGAATATTTAACTTGTACTAGTAAAAATGCCCTACCTCCTCAAAAAGCATTCTGATCTGTTTGATAAAGACATTCGGTCCTTATATTCCCCAGGGTCCCAGCATCCTATTTACCTTATTAGTTGGGATTTCTAATCAAAAGCTGTGGGTAAGACCCATCCTTCTGGCGATATTATTGTTCTGCTGTCTGCAGGGATTTCATATCCTGGGTTTTCTTTTCATTAATTTTTGAAATGGAAAGTCTGTCTAGCACAGTTAGAGGCAAAGGGGCTTCTTTACCTCTTGGGATCTGTGAACATACAAAGAACCAGATTAATTATTGGATATTCATTTAAAAAATGGTATTTACAGTTCTTTTTGGCAATTTCTCTTTTCCATCCAGTAGATGGAAGAAATTAAATCCCAAACATTTCCAGTAATCACTGTGGAAGTAAATCTGGGATTGAACTTCAGTAGTTCTTAGGGGGGCTAACCACAACATAAACAGTGCTATAGCAGGATTAATCTAGAAGGTTTTTAAATGCAGTGGACCAGTGTATCAGCATATTATTAATTAGAAGTAAATATCTCCCTTTGGTAACTACACGAACTGCACATCTTTTTAATTTGTATTTAGCTTTCAGACAAGTAATGATCCAAATTACTGTTGGAAGAAAAAAATATCCAGAATTACCCTTGTTTTCTGTCCACACAAATAAATATTTAATGGGACATACTCTGTGTATACTTTAAAGACGTTTAAGATATGTTTTTTTTATGGGGTGAGTGGTAGTAAGGAGGTGGCATCAGATTCTCATTAGAGCTGGATTTTTGTTTTTAATTTCCAGTCCCAGCTCAATGACAGTCTGCCAGGAGGGGTGCTTGGGAGTCAGGACTCCCCACGCTCCTGTCCGCATCAGCCCATCAGGTGGACTACTGAGGAACTGATGAGGCAGGCAGGCAGTGGGTGAGCTGGCAGGAAACCACACCTAGTTCCCACCAGAAGTTTCCATGGAATCATTATGTTCCAGAGGAATGTTTTGATTTTGTCAAATCAGCATTTTCCAAAGGAAAACCGTTCCACTGGAAAATTTTCAAGCAGCTGTAGTGCTGCTATGGATATATCAAGTTGTCAGGCTTTCTATTCAGGCAACAGATATTGGCCATTGCTGAAGGCAAGATCACGGACTTGGTGGGTGAGTGGTCTTATCTGGTATGACAAACACTAGTAGTTCTTTAGTTGCACAAGCTTTAGTCACCATTGGTGATCCTTTGTATCTCCATGTTTATAATTTTTCGTTGGTTTTACATTTGGAAGAAAATTATGTAGAGACTAGAAAGGGAGTTAGAGACTGACTAGGGAATCGGGCCTCGTTCTGTAGTGCCCCTTTGGGTAGGAAGCAGAGGCACTGGAACCAGGGCCGGCTCCAGGCACCAGGCACCCAAGCTGGTGCTCTGGCCGCCGGGGGGGGGGAGAGCCGAGCCCCAGCCGGGGCTCACTGCCCTGCCCCCGGCGCTCTGGCCGCCAGGGGGAGAGCCGAGCCCCCGACGGGGCTCGCTGCCCTCCCCCCGGGGCTCCGGCCGCCCCCCCCCCCGGGGGGGGGGGGGCGGCCGGAGGCTTTTTCGCCTGGGGCGGCGAAAAAGCCAGAGCCGGCCCTGACTGGAACATAGGAATTGCCGTGGTGCAAGAAACTCATGGTCTGTTTATGCCCTGATCCTGCAGCTCTTATTCATGTGAGAGTAACCCCCCCGGGAGTTTCCAGCTCCTGGAGCTCCAGACAGCCTCTAGGGGGCCTTATTAAAAGGACTACAAGTCAGAGGCCACCAGAATCCTTTGACCTCATTTCCCAGCATGCCTGGCGCTAGGAGTGGGAACAGAAAGGACTAGAAATCCCTACTGGGGCCAATCAGGAGGCTTCTGCATAGCCAGGGTTGCAGGGCTCCCAGCAAGGGGACAACCTGACTCTACACAGAGAGTTTAGTTTCAGGTTTCAATTTGGAAGCTGAGAGAGAACCTGCTCAGCTCATGGAGTCTGCCGAACCCCACCCCCTGCCCAGGGAGTTCTTGCACCACTGTGAGATCTAGCTGCATGGATCAGGCAGCTCCAGTACTGCAATGACCCACATAGAGCAGAGAGAAATTTGACCTGGCTCTGGATAAAGAGACCCAGCTGAGACCCCAGAAGGATTCCAGACTAGAACCAGTGAGCCCAGTTGAAGTTGGGAAAGGACCTTTCCCCGCCCGGGGATGAAGATAAAGTAATGTGGCTTTTGTTGAAGACAGCCAACACCACAGTGCTGCAACACTCCGTCTCAGGACACACTATCTTGGCCATGCCATTTGCCTTGGGGAGGTGTCAGGGAGGAGGGGTTTGTGAGTGTTAGGAGATGGGGAATTGGCTTATTTATAAGTGTTTATTAATTATTAGTTAACTTGAACCCCTTCCTTCCCCAGATCCTATTTTCTTGTTTTCAGTTAAGTCACCTTCTCTGTTACACTATTATTTTTGGTGTAATTCCTTTGCTGGCATTTGTTTTATTTACCTTATTGTCCCCTGTGTAATGTTTTATTTACTTTATTGTCCCCTGTTTACTCTCTTAGATAGCTAGTAGAATTGTCATTGATGTCCCAAGGGAAAGCACCCCTGGGTATATAACACGGTGAGGCATCAGTTTGAGTGGAGGCACCAGGTGCCAAAAAAGAACCCATGACCTGACCCATATGAGGATAGGAGAGAAGCCTCTCCAAATATTGGTGATAGCAAGCACCTGGGAGAGAAAAAGGAGGAGGCTTAAGCCATACCTCAGACGAGGGGCTTCATGAGTAAACCCAATGGTTTCAAAGAGACTATTTATATGAGCAAGGGCTTGCAGGGTTTGGGTTTCAGTGATGCTACAAGGCTTACTCAGTAAAGTTTTTAGAATGGGTTTTTGGTCTAATATACTGCATTCAGTGCTATGTCATTTCAGATAACTGAACCATTGGTAATCTAACATTTTGGTCAGCACCAGTGTACCAGTGGTTTAGTGTCACCAGTCTTGCAGTGCTGGTTTGGATGCAATTTTGTGTCTCATCACATTTGTACTGTACAATGCTGCTGCAGTTGCTCTGCCCCCTTATTATCATTTCCACACTTTCTGATATATGTCTCTGAAGCAGTGGTTCCTGGGAGATTTATAAAATTCTTCTAGGTGCACTGGGGAATTCTCTGAGAAGAGGCCAACCTCCCATAAGTTGCTGGGAGCTGGCATAATTTCCAAGTTCTTTTCTAAAAAAGGAGTCCAAGATGAATGCTCAGCTCTTGCATAGGCTTGTGCTGGACAGAGCAGAGAACCAAATACTGAGATGAGTATTTAATGGAATTATTGCTGCAATGATGGCACATATCTCGCCACTGGAGGAGCTAGCTCAGTGCTTTAATATGATGTTCAGCAGGTGGAGTGCTGCTTTTGGTTTCTAACCATCCAAAGACTGGTTGGAACGAATCATTCTTGAGACCTGGGATGAGAAGCAGTGGGTCCATAAGTTCAGAAGGAGGAGAGAGACTTTTCTTTACCTGGTGAGCTAGCTGCATGCCAAACAGAGCCTCATGAAGAGAGCACCACTCACCAAGGAGGAGATTGCTCTGTAGCTGGCTACCCTGGATTAATTGATATCTTCACTTGTGGGTTTACATGCAATAGATCTGAGTTCTAGTCCCAGATCAGTCACTCACGTGACCTTGGGCAAGTCATTTCACCTCTTTTTATGCCCCCTCCCACTTTGTCTGTCTTGTTCATTTAGATTATAAGCTTTCTGGGGAAGGAACTGCTCATTACTATATGTTTGTACAGTATCTACCACAGTAGAGCACAGATCAAATAAATAATAATAATTTGTTGTCTCTCAGCAGACTGGAAGGACATGTTTTTATTATTCCCTAACTTCCATAGCCTGAGTTATTTATACATTACATTGCTATAAAAGTATGCCAGTGACAGATTTTCATGTATTAAATAAAAGCTAGAATGAAATGGTGATTGGAGGTAGATGAAAACATGTTGCTAATGATGGTGCAATGAATAGAGTGACAGTGTAATGTACATCAGTGGCTGTAATGCCCAATATGTCATTTCTTATTTGATATATTTTTGGCTGCCTTTAAAAACATTTTCCCCTGCTTGTCCACCATTTTGAGTCTGGTCACGTGGCATGGTTCAACCAACTGCTGCACAGACTGAGCTGGGCAGCTGATTTTGGAGCTTAGGTTGCAGAGGGGGATGCCAAATCTGTGGAATTATGGGGGCGGTGGAACAAACCAGGTGGTCCAGGGAGGGTATCAACAGCTTCTGCAGATGTAGAGAAGAGGGGAACTGGTGGAGCCCAACGGGAGAGGGCCGCTTCCATCTTTCTGTGAGGCTGCATGTGCACTAGTGGTGGCATATATTAGAACCCAGGAAACTCTTCCCTCATCCCCCTCACCTGCAAAATCAGCCCCATTGGTACATATTCCAGTCATAGAGTCATGAAGTTTAGCACTGCATACATGGTACAGAGGGCCCTTCATCCCCTGATTTCTCTTCCTGACTTGGCCACGGTCTCAGCTGACATGTCAGTGACTCCCTGAGCATATCTTGAGATCCTGGCAAAATCCTGGGCATCTCCTGGTCTGGCCTTTTCCTTCTGATCCAGCCAATGCTCTCCTCTTGCCTCTCAAATCCCCTAGTGTTTTGAAGTCTCTTATCTGTCCAGTAGCACGTCTGACTGCATGTAGGGGGAGTACACAGGATTTGATCCAGCTTTTCAAATAATGAACATGTTTTCCTTTGTGAACCTGTTATTATTGCCCTGGACTTCATTGTATTGGATCTTAAATCCCTGATTATTTCATGCTTATGCTTTATAACTTTTAAAAAGTCTGCAGACCATACCACTCAACCTACCAGGATCCAAATGCAGGGCACAATGCTTGCCAAAGTCCTCAAATGTCCAGGCACAGGAAAAATCATAATGTAGGAAAATGTTCATATGATGTGGGATTCACTTCTCTGACATATACAACATGTTCTGCAACCTCAGATTCACTGTTTCGTTCTGGAAATACAGGGTCTGCTTCTGGCATCAGTTATTGCTGGGTTTTTTTGCGGGGAGGGGCACTCCACTGAACTCAGTGGATTTGTCCCAGATTTACGCTGATGTAAATGAGAACAGAATCAGGACTGTAAATAATTTACCACAGAAAAAGCAAGACAACACCCAGCTTGAGCAGAAAGGGGGTACATTTTGGTTTGAAACTACGCACATTCTTGGTAATGAGGGAAAGTTGAGAGGTATGCTGCTGACTTTGTGGATTCACTACAGCTATTTATAAACAATGTATGAAATGAAAAATTCCTGCTCACCCAGTAGGATTTACAGACACTTCTGTCATATTGTGCTGTATTCTCTGCTCTAATATAGAGCTCAGGCCAGACATAGAAAGAAAAGCTCACAGAACCTAGAAGTCTCTGCCAAAAGAATGGAATAGATGACTTACTAGCAGTCATTTCCATCACTAATTTCTATAGGCTAAATCCTGAGCTTCTTATTCAATATTAATTGAATAAATCCTAAGTAATGCAAATTCCCAGTGGAGCCAGTGAAAGTTTGCCTAGAGTAATGACTGGGTAAATACTGAGGGCCAAATTCTGTTTGTCTTATTATTATTTTATTATAATAAGCTTGACTATACTTGATCTGCTGCTGTTAATGGCTCTTAAAAATTCTCCTTTGGCTAACCCAGTTGGGGCCTATGTATTTGGAGGCCTTGGATCTGAGTTTTATCCTTGCAGTTGAACTGAGTGGCCATTCTTTGCAGCACTTTGATAGCTATCAAATTCCAAGGTGATTAGGGATTTCTTACAATAATTTTTAAACCTAACTCCTGATTTGTTTTCTCTGTAAAAGATGTCTATCAGAGCTTTTTCTCTCTCATGCCAGGAGAGAGCTATATGGGTCTCACAGTCAGGGACAAACTTTCATTTTAAGCCTATGAGTGAGGAAGTCATAAAGAGACCCCTAAGGTGGGTTTTAAGTGGGAATAATACTAATACTTAGTTCTTACGTAGGCTTTGTGTAGGCTTCTTAGGATGTAAAAATATGGAGCAACTGAAAAGTCCACTGGGGTCAAAAAGCCTCTGCCCTCTTTCAGTTTATCCCAATTCCATTCTCCTGCTCTTTCACCATATCTTCTTATTTGCCCACTTTCAGAAACATATCTGGATATTCTTGGAACTCAATTTGCATTCCTCATATAAGTGAGTCCATATCTTTTCTACAGTTTGCAAATACAGGGCCATATTACCTGTTCCCAGAGAAATCATCTATGAGATGGGGACTAAAGGGGCAGGAAACTCCAAGAGATTCTTGTGGTAGTGTCCTGAGGGGCCCCTCAGTGGGAGGAAAATAGGAGTGATAGAGTTGGCAAAGGGTCTTGGCCCTCAACACCACATATTTTAGAGATCCTGGAACCCTACTGCATCAGCAGAGGCAGGAACCATTTGCCTAGCTGGCCACCCTTTCATAATGCTCTGCTGGACCCCTCGCCAATGGCAGCACATAGTACAGATACATGAATAATAAAAAAAAGAGGGGACAATAACTTACCTGCTTCATGGGGCTGTGAAGCAATAAAACCTGCTACCATTTACTTCTGTGCAACCCTTGTTCAGTTGAGTTCTTACTTCTTATTAGTAGAGTTGGGGAAATGCTACAAAATACTGAGTTGAATTTGTGAACATTTGTTCAAATTCATCCATCCCATCCAACCATATTTGTGAGCTGTTTTGTTCACTTTTTTTAAACGTGAATTTTTGTTTGTTTGCTCAAACTTTCAAGAAATGACAGTTCCATGTGTGAATATTTGTAGTTGTATGTAAACATCTGATATTTTCCTCTCCTCCTTGTTTATAAAGTTTCAGTCATCCACTTAGAGAGCAGAAACAATACCAGGTGACTTAAGTGACCAGTCACATACCATGATTAATGAATAGTTGAAGATGCAGTCAAAGGGAACAGTTGGTGAGCCACCCATATCTATCTCTCTAGTTTCTTATATGCCCTCTGACTCCATAGCTTGTACCAGGAATGTTTATAAAGTATACACAGTAAGATGTATTTCACTCTCTTTTCCTTCCAGTCACAGTCATGGACTTTGTTTATTTTGTTTTAACCTTTTTCTGTTAATAAAGGAGGAGAGAAAATGTATATGTTGAAATATGTTAATGTAACCTGTTTATTGAACTATTAGGAATAATAAATGCAAATTGGAACTTGTTCATGGATAATTCATGAACAGAAAAAAAAGAGTTAAATTCGTTGGGTAAATATTCAGAAGAAAGAACTTAATAGCTGAATGGAAAGAATGAAAGATGCTGTAACAGAGTCAAATCTTGGTCCTAGTGAAGTCAGTGATAAAATTCTTATTGACTTCACTGGGACCAGAATTTAGCCCTAAGTATGATCATGTTCTTCTTCTTTAATAATTCTGTATGAAATATAAATTTAAGGCAGTTTAAAACAGTTTAGGTTTGTTTAGGTTTGCTCATTTAAGAAGTTCAGAATAAAGTCTTCTAAATACCAGGGACCAGATGGTGTAAATTATTTGAGCTCAATTTAAATCAACAGAGATGTGAGGGTTTACACCAGGATCTGGCCCTAGGAGAATAGGTTTGAACTCCCATTCTAATTTCATCGCAGTGGTCTCTAGGGGTAAGCATATTGCTTGCCTCTTTTACATTCATACTGTTAAACAAAGCCATCATGTGCTAAAGTCAGCCTGAATTATTAAGACCTGGGTCCAAATTTTCAACAAGCCCTGCTTTGCTGTACAGATGGTTACATCAGTTGGTTGCCCCCATGCCACCTTAAATGTGGTGCTGTACGTTCTTGTGTTGCATTTTATTTGCTTACATAACATCTTTGCTCCAAGGTGCTCAGCAAAGATGACAGAGACAATGCAAAACATAGCAATAATTGACCGCAAAAATAAACAAGTCAACAGTGGATGGATGGGCCTCTCTGTCTAGGCATTTAATACCATGCTTGTCATAATCATGGTATCTGAGCCTTCACTGTGGCATCTGTGTGTCTGTGAGAACAAAATATTGTGTGGAAGAGAGGAAATAGGAGCATTACAAAGTGGAAGAGAGAGAGATTTTGAAATGGGCTTTAGAATGACAAAGAAAGTCAGAAAACTGGGGAGCGTTTCTACTGTGCAGTATGTGCAGTGGTATAAAATGATGCTGTGTGTGTATAGTGGGATGAAATGTGCTATGTGCATTATTAGTATTGATTATTATTATCAGTCTTGGGGCAGTGCAGTGCTGCACTGTAAGAGCTGAGCCTGAATTTCAGCATTCAAAATGCCATTGCGGAATGTGTAAATAGCACAAACTGTTTTCATCCAAAATAAACCTTGCACTGCACACATGATAGTGAACAGCAGCAGCACGAAATGGGTTAAGTTATATAAGCCCTTTTAGGGAGGGGTGAGGAGCAAACTCTATTGGTGTTGCTGTTGCAGCTCAGGTTGATTTAGAATGGATGACAGTGGCCTGGCGCAGGCCCATGACTGAGGAAAGCTGCTTATCCCTCTCTGGGTTGCCATGGAGATGAGCAGGAGGCAGCAGTGGCAGAGAGGCTGTCAGTGAGGGAAATCAGTATCAGGCATCTGTGGGGGTCTGCAGGAGGGGAAGGAGGCAGGATCAGGGACACGGCAGGCAGCAGACATGGACTTGCATTGCGATTGTGCTGAGACTCCGGCAGTCGAGCCACCATCCGGGAAGATTAATAAAACTGCTTTCAAATTATTTAAGAGGAGGAAATCTGGGGGCACCATGCCCAGCATATTTGGTGTGAAAAACAAAGGCGGGGATGGGAAAGGCTCGAGTAAAGCTGGGATGGTGAGGAGCAAGACTCACGATGGATTAGCTGATGTTGTGCTGGAAAGCAGCAAGAAGGAAGAATCGAGCGGCGGAGGTGGCGGTGGTGTTGATCAGCTGAACAGGGATATAAACACCAGGGCTGTAGCCGGCCTCAATGTTTCATCAAACAGCTCCGTGGCTAAGTCACACAGTTTCTTCTCTCTGTTGAAGAAGAATGGGAAATCAGAAAATGGCAAGGGAGAGAATGCAGATCAGAGGGCGGGCAGCAGACAAAAGAAAGGATTGAAAGGGATCTTCAGCAGTATGCGATGGCATAAAAAGGATAAAAATGGCAAGGAGGAAAGGGGGGAAACATCAGAAATTCAATCCAGCCTTATTATGTCAGGTTCTCTGACTGCCAGCTTGGAATGCATCAAAGAAGAGGCACCAAAACCTTTGTCTGAGCCTCAATATGCCACAGAAGAAATTAACATTGAATTGTCTAGTGATAAACACAGTGGAGATGTGCACGCCACGGCAGAGGAGCCTGAAGTTAGAGATGCTGGGGAAATGCAGAACAACAAAAGCATACAAGGAGAGGATCCTGCTGCCGCTGGAAACCAACATGAGGCGAACCACCCTGAGCTGCCAGATCCGTGTGTGGAAGAGGTTGGGACTGCGAAGGATACGGCTATAACAGGTGACATTCCAATAAAGACTATTCCCCTTGTTGAACCTGAATGTCTTAGTGGTCAAGAGATGGCAGCAGCCCCTGACCTTTCCTCTATTGATCCACCCTCAGAGCAATCGATAGATCGTATTTGTTTGATGTTTGCTGACGTGACTTCACTGAAAAGCTTTGACTCTCTTACAGGCTGTGGAGATATTATTGCAGACCAGGAGGATGAAGTGGGCAGCAGCAGTGGCGGCTGTGAGAAGAGCACCCCAGGGGCCAGCAAGCCAGGCACTTCTAAAAAGAACCCAAACATGGTGGCCTACCAGGGAGGAGGAGAGGAGATGGCAAGCCCAGACCAAGTGGATGACACCTACCTTCAGGAGTTCTGGGATATGTTATCACAAACAGAGGAGCAAGTCCAAGAGACCCAGGGAGGAGAAGGAGGAGGGACAAAACCACCTGAGATCAAAAAAGAGACCAAGTGTGTTGAGGGGGCACAGGATGGTTCAATGGTGAAACGCATTGGTCTCAACCAGATTCCGATTCATCTCAACCACAAAGAGGATCAGAAGAACAGGGAATATGAGCAGCCAGAGGGCATCCCAAACAGTGATGAGGGCTACTGGGATTCCACTACTCCTGGTCCTGAGGAAGATAGCAGCAATAGTGTCCAGAAAGAGAGCATCCCCAGGGACAGCTACAGTGGTGATGCCCTCTATGATCTTTATGCTGATACAGATGAAAACATCACAGGGGTGCCTTCTGATGAAGAAGTCACCTGTGTATCACGCTCCAAACCTGTGTCTCCAGTAACAACCACATGCTCACTTAAAACACCTGCAGGTTCAGTCAAGGACTCCAAGATACCTATCAGCATTAAACATCTTACATCGCTTCCCACCAGCCACGGAACAGATGCCAGTAACAGCCATCACATTGCACACCATCACCCAACCAAAAGTGAGATTCCCAGAACCAAAATCCCTGTTTCTAAAGTACTTGTACGCCGGGTCAGTAATAGGGGTTTAGGGGGAACAATGGTTAAAGCCACCACATTCCAGGACAATGCCAAAAAGTAGTTGAACAAGATCTGGAGACAAAGATGGACAGTGAGTTAGAGGTGGGAAAGTCTTTATAGGAAAACACTAATAAAAATGTTTGCAGCACCTAAAGAAAGGCACCTAAAAGGGCCCCATAAGTGTATTCTGGGGGCCAGCACTTCTGAATCTCTTCTTGATATACAGTATATAAAAATACAAAAATAGTCAAATTCTTTTCAAGCACTTTTAAAAATTTGTATCTTTTTTCTGAAGCACTAAACACTTAGGAGGTCACTTTTACATGCCTTTGTGGAAGCTGGACTTTGATTATGAACGTAAAATGAGCATCTCCCCTAATGCAAATTAGTGCCATGAGTTCTTCAGGGGGACAGAAATACAGAAAGAGATGAACAACAGGAATTCTCCAATACAGTTAGCTTTTACTGGTTTTTTGTTTTTTGTTTTTGCTTAAATTGTAAAATGATGTCTGCTCTACAATTATGTGGAAAAATGCCAAGAAAAAACAAACAACCCAACAGGTAATTATTTACCTGATGTACATACAGCAGTGCTGGTCAGCAGCAGACTCAACTTATTTGTGTCCAGTAGCTAATTAATGAGTTAGGTGGATTTCTATAACTAGAACAGATATTTTTGTTTGTTTGTCTGTTTTGTTTTGGATCTGTTACAATATAAATGGATAACAGAGACATCTGGCAAAGTTCAGATGTTTACTTCAATATTTGTCTGATGCATAAAAATCAGGTTCAGGGAATCATTTTACTAAAAGCCAATATATACACAACTTTCACATTTATACAATAAATTACTCTTCATGTGTAGATAGAGGCATATTTTAACAGTTTTACTCAATGCTACAATTTTTTTATATAAAAATGTCTGTCTGTATTATCTAGAGTTTAAGCAAAAGTTAGTTTTTATAGCTAGATAATTTTACAATTCTAAAATTATGGAACTTCTTTTAAGTACCGTACCTTAAACTAGAGCAAAACTCTGTTTTATATGGGCTCTTGCTTCCCCAGAATAACAAGTTTATTATGCTAATTTTATTAGAGTGACACATTCATCGTGCCAGAGCCAAGGTTCTGACAGCATTGCCATTGCAAACCTCTATTTTCAGGGGTTTATACAAACTTACGCTGTGCTCAAACCTGGCTGAGAAGAAACCTAGGATAGAGACACATTTTTAAATTATTATTTTTTAAAATATATAAAATGAGTTTTGGCTGTTTAAAGAAAGTTTTGGACTTTCAGTTTCAGTCTTAATAACTTCCAAGTGATTTTACTTTAAGAAAGTTAAGAGACATGGTAGGTTAGTGATCCAGGAAATAGCCAGACAACCTGGGTGCTATGAAAAAATTGTTAATGGCTGAGATGTTTTTTGAAAAGTGGCTACTGTACATGGGCATTGACAACATTTCAAAGTAATTTCATAGGGATTTTATGATGTGCCTAAAGAAATATTTTCATGATATTCTGAAACAGCTCCAAAGGTCATTAAAGTCTAATGGGTAAATACTATGCATTTCCAAAATATTTTAAAATCTGTATTTAGTCAACAGACTGCAAGTGATATGAAGGTGATGTTTCAATGAATCTGGAAAAACACATTTTAAAAAAAATTATAAAAATATTATGAAGAGAATCCTAAATTTATGTAAGTGAATCTTACGTGACAGTTTGCTTTATCTTCTCCTTTTAATAAAAAAGAAAATGAGATATACAAAATATAAATTTAAAGAATATTGAGGTTGTAACTTGAACTGTGAAAAGCTAGGAAATACAGTTTTAAGAGCCCAGTTGTTCCTCCATTTACATGAGTGCAGCTCCCATTGGTATCACTGGGTGTTGCCCATTTAGCTAATAAGGGTAAAATTGAGATCTAGCTTTGAAATGGTCACTTTACTTAATACTAATTTGCGTAACCTCAATGGTAGGTGTCCAGGAGGAAAAGTTATCCTTTCCATTCAATTTCCTGGCTTTATTGGTTTGTGTCACAACCTCAATATATTTCAAAGAAGTTTATTTTTTATGTAATTTCTTCATAATATATATATGTATGGCTGTAGCCACATCCACTCACACACACAAGTTGTACATATGCATGGATAATCATACATATACTGTACAGGCACACAAATGAACATGCACACTCGTACATACACACTCTCATGCAAACACTACCAGGCATGTACATTCCTATGCACAGACTGAGGGGACATACAGTAAATCTATCTCAAAACTTGTTGGCGATTATTTTCTTTGCCTGAGAAAGGGATTTGCATTTGACCTGACTCTGCTTGTATTTTTAGAAGCTAAAGTTCTCAAAAGGATGAATGTACAGAACATGGAATTTTAATCCTAGCCATAAAACTAACAGTCATTCTGTTTTTCCCCCCCATCTGACTGTAAGGATCATGTTGTTCTTTGCATGATGATTATACAGAAAATTCATGTTTGCCCATTTTGTTTTAAGGACAAATTGTACAGAAGGATTGTGTAGGGAACTGAAAGTTGAGATGGAGAGAGGATGTTGTGAGCTTGTAACATACTTTAAAGTGAGAAGAGTGAATAGTAGCAGCTGTACATCATTTAAAACACTAGGAGAAATAACCTACCACCTATACAGTACTTGTTTGTGGCAATTTTTCTTCATATGCATTTTGTTTGCATTGTGGCCTGTATATAGCAAGAAACAGTAGAATAATTTTAGATTAGTCCCCTCACACTTATAACTAACAACAACCACCATTAAAATATTTTGCCTTTCCTTCATTTTCTCTCTGTATTTCATTTCCATCCTTTTTTTAGTCCTCTTGCTGCGTGCTGGCTGGCAAATACAATCTAAACAGCTACTCTCTGGCAATGAGGTCTGAAGCTTTCACGTGGGAAGAGTGCTCAGGGTGGGAGGGGTACCTGCCTAGCCTCTCTTTTCCTACAGAGACTAGGTACTAATCACTTTCTCAAGCTTTATGCCCTATACCTAATGTAAGTAGGTTTTGCAAACCTGTTAATGATTCATGTGATTGCTTGCGATGTACAAAGGACAATCATATCCTTAAAAGGAGAATGGGAAAGTAACGTGTAGTAGGGTGTCAGTATTATTGTACCATAACAACACAGTGGCATTGATTCACGATTGAGAGCAGCGACTGTGTGGGAGTAAAGAAACTTAAACACAAGTTAACACTTAAATTAGCTCTACATTTTTATTCACAAAATTCAAAACCAATTACGTTTTTTATTTCAAAAATTAATAATCTGAAATGTAGTAGTTACCAGGACTTATTTTTATTATAATAGAAATATATTTGTATGTTATAACTTCACACAAGCCTTAAAACAAAGCACTAAAAGGCAGTTTAAAAGGCTTTCTTTAAATGTGCATTTTAATTCCTTTAAATCACATGTAAGGGACACTGATATGCTTAATGACTGAAAAATTGATGACTTGCTGGATTTAATGGGTTGAAACATAAAGAGGTAATAGTCTTGGAGGCATTCTGCAGTGATTTGCATTCTAATTTATGACATTATTGTGTTTAAGCAAACGTTTTCATGGCCTTGGTAAATATCAAGGTAGAAATGATCTTCCAGGTCCCAAAGATGCCATTCTTCTATATTGTCATGTTTTTTAGTCCTTAAAGAATACTTTGTTTAGAATTGTGCTTGGGATGATGCTGTATAGGTATGACCCTGTACATAACACATAAAGAGGTTAATAGACCACGTCTTAGCATTTATATACTCTTTGCACTTTCAGGTCACTACTGGTAAATTTTATATGTCCCTAGGATATTTCTATATATTGCATAACATTTTATAGTTACCTATGGTATCTTCAGTGGTATGTGTTTCTTTCTTAAATATCAGCACAGAGGATCTTCTTTTAGTAGCAAGATATGCTGTCTTTTGTGGACTGATTTTGTCACAATAGAAGTAAAGTTTGCTGTGCTATAGGTGTGGTCTGCAACTGAGACATTGACAGTAATAGGATTTGAACACATGCAACAAATTTAAGAGGAGACTACACACCTACTAATAAGGTGAATCCATGTTCACTGTTACTCCATATATCATCATCATCTTCTTCTTCATCCCCTATGAACATCCATGCCACCATTTAGGATTATTGAGGACCGAATTTGAAGAATTCTGTATGTAAACATATCCTATGGAAATGCATTCCCTGATTATTTTTTAATGAATCTCACTAAATTATTTATCTAGGCTAAAATAATATTGCACCAAAGTCTTCAAAAAAATGTCTGATTGAGATGGCATTTTCAGGAAAGTGCTTAAAGTATAGATGAGCCAAATTACCAAGCTTTTGCTTAGCAAAGCAAAACTCTAGTTGGTTCTAAAATTTATGGTACTGCCAGAGCTTGCTCCTCAACGGGAGCCATTGATTTTGCTATATGGCCTCACTCTGAAGCTTTTTTTGCCTGCTGTAATAGACTGCTTTTTGAAAAGGCTTTTCATTGTGTTAATGGTATGAAGGAGACAGTTCACTGCAACAATAACCACTTATAAGGCAAATGGTTATCTAACAGCAAACAGTATAGGATTTTAAGCAAGGTGGCCTGGGAATTTATTTTCATGGCCATTGATACGAAATGCTACTGCTTCTTCTCAATTCTTGGAAAAACAAAGTGATACCAGCTGAAGGATGCTGCAGAACTAAGTCTTGGCAGAGATTATACATGACAGTTGCTGCAATTTTTCTTATAATTGTTCATTCCGCTGACATAACCCATTTGCCCATGCAGAATAGTACAACAGTTAGTAAGTGCTCCCTAAATGTGCACTTCCTTTCTGTTTAAAGGTGAACATGTTAAGATCATACAGCTAGCCATGCAATCGTCTATATTGGTGTGTTAATATTTCCCCTCATCTAAATGCAAAACACATCTTTTCATTGTTTTTCCATCTTGACAAACAGCCACTCCAGGGCTTGACCCCAATGCTCAGCATGTCCAAATTTCAGCTAATGCAATCATTGCCATCCTGAATTTAACTTGTGATGGCAGACGTGGGACCAGATCCATTCAAGTGCAGTAAATCCTGTGTGCGCTCTGTTGCGTCACTGCCCGTGTTTTGTAATCTGTTAACCAGTATGTTTTTCCTTTTAACTCTAATTGCAGTTTCAGTAAAATCTGTTTTTAGCAAAAACAAGATGTTGGTTTTGGTTTGTAAGGACCCAAACAGATTTTTATTACTTCAGGCTATGCTATGTTAAAATGATCACCATTTCAGCATCAAACCATTTCAACTGGTTTTTCTATGCAGACACATCATGTCTTTGAGTATAATGTGCCCATAAAAGAAAATTGGTTGTATCTGCTTTGAATTAAATCTGACCTTAGAATGAAAGAGCTACAAGTCTGATACCATTTCTCCGCTAATGGCAGTAAATGCAAAGGCCCAGATAATCCCTGCCCATGGGACACTGTGCAGGAGGGAGGAAATCACAGTGAGGATTTACTTGTGGAGGATGCCTTCTCCTCCACCCCCCCCCCCAATGATCTGATCACAAGGGAGAGGCATGTCCCTTGTGGAAGAGGTTGTGGGGCTCACTCTCAAAATGGGCAGATCTTGGGGGATCTATGAGAGGCCACGAACATCTGCCCAGATGCTCTGTGAACCAGCTCTGGCCCCATGGAGGGCCCCCTTGTCTCCCCAGTATCTTAGCTTTTCTTCCCTTGGTTGCTCCTGGGACTCACACATTTTCTTTTCTGTTTAATTTCTGTGGGAGAGGAGGCTGGATGATGTGCATCTCCTATGCCCCTGTCCTGCCCACTCCTCTCTCAGCCTACTACACCACTTTCCAGGTGGTCTGGAACTGGGGGGCATGATGCAGCAGTTGTGGCTGAACTTCCCTTCCTTGTGAAAGAAAAGAGCACCACACGTGGAAGCTTCCCTCCATGTGTGGATGAGGAGGATGAGTTGGCTCATTGTACTGGCACTACAATTAGTGACAATATATTCACCCAAACTATGACAATATATTCACCCAAATCCTGCTCTCCTTGTTCATGGAAGTATAATAGATCTACTGAAGCCAGTGTTAACAGTAGTATATTTTTAGCTGTCTTGTAAAGGGAATGGAACTGTTTGGGTCAGTAAGGTAAGCAGGATGTGACACTTTCATTTAACATGTAGCTTTAGCATGTCTACTTCCACAGATCCAGCACTGCTCAAAGACTTTCTCCTGCATTTCAACCCTCATTTTAAAAAATTGTATTAAAACAATGGGGCTATATCAGTGACTTCGGTGTGGTCTTCTGCTTAAAAGTGGATGGAACAATATGGCCCAAGAGTTGCAGAAGTGAAGTTGCTATGTACATACATGTAAAAGGTCATAGATACATCAAATCAAAATTATAATGCAGCTGACAAACTCAGGTATATGACATTGTTCTGGCATTGCAGTGTAAACAGTTTCACTCTTCTTTTCAAGAGGAATAGTGAAATTAGACTCTCAGTTAAACCAGTGTAAAATCAGAGTAACTCCAGTGATCTGGGCCAGACTACAGTACCCTTGCTCCCACTAAATAACACCTCATTCCACAAATAGTCTCACTGAAGTCAATGAAACAGTTTGTGGAGTTATGGTGCTGCTCAGTATGAGTAAGGGTATCAGAATCTGGCACTCTAGATCTGCGCTGTTGTATCTATCAGCAGGATCTTACTCAAAAGCTCTGCTAGTCTTGAAGCTTCCAGCTTTCTTAAACTATAGAATACAAGTTATACTGCTGATGACAAAAAAGCCCCCCCCAGAGAAAGTACAGATACAATGCTAGAAAAATATTTTTGATTATACATTAAAAAGGAAATCAACAAATTTGTGGGAAGAAAAATAAATCTAATAAAATTGTAATAATATGGGATGGTGTTAATCTTTCATCACATCCAGTCTTGATTTATATATCAGTAGTGGGACTCGGGAAAAAGTGGGTGAGAGTATTCAGCACTGCATCTGACACTGAAAAGTTGTTTCTTATATGCTGAATAGGACAGATTTAACTGTTATAAAATGCTGATTTTTTTTTTAAACAAGAGACGTTATACCTGACCTCATTTTAACTGCAGGTTTTCCCATTAGTATTTGTGTTGAGCCATCTCCAGTGAAATAACATATGGCCTGTTCAAGATGATGAGCAAGAAAAACCAGAACTCCACACTTCATGTAATTGATCAGTTTTCTGAGAATCTGGTAAACTCACATTCACCAACTTTGTCTGAGCAGAGACAGTAAAAGCTTAGAAGCTTTCTAGGTGGTATTTTTATAGACTGTTAAGACACCCACTTCCGCTTAAACAAACTTTGAAAAATACATCTACTGTTAAAGAACTTATTTAAAATATAACAAATAGCAATAGGTGGGTTTTTCCCTGACAGTTAAATGGGATAGATTAATCAATGTTTATATTTTTAATCTTGTAAATATTTATTTTGGGTACTCTGTATATGTGTTGGCACTGATTCTGGTGTTTGCTTATGTACCATTGTGAATGTTGGTGGTTTTGGTAGTCACCCTTCTAACGAATGTAAGAAACTCTGACTAACTGCACTTTTCTTCTTTCATTCAAAAACCTTAACGTGAAAAATATATCCACTGCCATGTTATATGTCATGATTAATGCAATTAATAAATTCAGTTGTTACTTTTCATTATTGTTGTCCCAATTACTGATAGCAGTGACATATTTAGTGAATTGGAAAATACTATGCTTTTGAAACAAGACATGGGTAGTCCCCAAGATGACACACTCATGATAAAAATATTTATTTTTAATGTATAAATGCCTTTACCTATGTTACTAAACACAACTTGGATTGATGAAATTAACTTTTCAAAAAAATTGCTTAAAACTTGAAAAAAAAATTTAAAAGCAAATTAATTTTTGGCCACTTGTTCTGTTGGTTTAATTCCCCCACCCCTTTACTACTCCACTTGGATGATGAAAGTAGATTAGTCAGTTTCATTTTTATTTCAAGTCAGTTTCAATTCCTGGTTCTCTGGTTTTAGCACTATACCACAGCATGTGAGTTGCAAATGGTATGTGGAAATGCAGGCCAAAAATAATGTCCCCTGATAGCTTTAAAAAATTCTCATAAAATATTATGATTATTAATAATATTTGTGGTAGGCAAAACTGGGCAGAACTTTTTCAATGAATTGTTTTTTTTCCAAAAAATGCATGTTTTGGGGACTGAAAACTATTTGTCAGTTTGGATTGACTTCGCTGAATTTGGTTGAAATTTTTTTCTAAAGAGTCAAAATGTTCAGTTTGACTTTTTCATTTTGAAAATTTTGTTCTGAAAAAGTGAAAAGGTTTTGTTTTAAATTTTCAATTTGAGACAGTGTTTTGATTTCAAATTTGGCCAGTTTAAAAAAAAAGGGGGGGGTGAAAAACACCAGAAACAGCCAAATCAAAATGGAAAAACTTGGAAAAAAATTAATTTCAAGTCAACTTGAAAAGTTTGGTTGATTCAAAACTAGATTTTTTTTTGTAGAGTTTTTCGATTTGGTGAAAAATAAAAAAAAAGTTTCAGTTCAAATTTGAACCAGATTTCTATTTTTATTTTTATTTTTCAGTTCAGCCTCCATTATTCATTCAGCTCTAGCTGTAGGTTTCTTCTCCCAAACTTAAATTCCAGACTGGCCTAGTACTCCTTTAAAGTGGCATCTTATCTTCATTTACTCAATAAACGAGTAGTCTCTGTTTTAGAAAGAGCTACTTATTCTTCAATATTTGAAAAATAGAATTGGGATCAATTTATTTTTGCATCAATAATGTAAACTGATTTTTTAATAGTCACATCTATCCTTTTTACTGGTTAAACAGCACTTTCCTTACATACCTCAAGTACCACTGAACTTGCTTGCTTGTTCATTGAAATATTGACCTGACTTAGAATAAGAACCTGAACAGACTCTTTCCTGAAGTTTTTAGTGAGTGTATTAACAAATCACAGGATAATTAGAAAATAATAAAACCCATCAGGATAAATAGCCTGCTATGATACATAGATTCATAGACTCCAAGGCCAGAAGGGAACATTGTGATTATCTAGTCAGATCTCCTGTATAACACAGGCTATAGTATTTCCACCAAATAATTCTTAAAGCAGATCTTTTAGAAAAATATCCAATCCTGATTTAAAAATGGTAAGCTGACCCTTGGTAAGCTGTTCCAATGGATAATTACTCATTAAAAAATTATGCCTCTTTCCAGTTGGAATTTGTCTAGTTTCAACTTCCTGCCCCTGGATTGTGTTACACCTTTCTCTGATAGATTGAAGAGCCCATTATTAAATATTTGTTCGCCTTATAGGTACTTATTGACTGTAATCAAGTCACCCCATAACCTTTTATTTGGTAAGCTAAATGGATCAAGCTCTTTGAGTCTATCACTATAAGGCAGGTTGTCTAATTCTTTAATCAGTCTCATGGGTCTTCTCTGAACCCCCTCCAATTTATAAATGTCCTTCTTGAACTGTGGACACTAGAGCTAGACATTGTCAAATTCAGAGGTAAAATAACCTCTCTGCTCCTACTTGAGATTTCCCTGTTTATGCATCCAAGGATTGTGTACGCCCTTTTAGCCACATTGTTGCATGGGGAGCTCATGTTCACCTGATTAACCATCACCTAATGATTTTCAATTCATACTAAGACCTTCTTCTTGCACAACAAGCATGTGAAGAGTTGCATATAAAAGGCTCAGTGTAAAAATGATGAGCAGAACAGGAAGCGCAAGGTAACCTGATCCTGCATTCATGAGAGTGCTGCTCCCCTATTGGATAGCAGTAATAAGGCCTAAGAGATGAATGTGTAGCTAAGCTCCTTATCTGTGCAATGGGCTCATATTCATGCCCATGCCTCCTCACCTACCCATTTCTCACATACACCACATCCTTTCTTTTTGTCCTGCGCACTTGGGGGAAAAAGAATGGGAAAATAGATTACCTGAGACTTACTGCTGCTCAGTGCAGATGACTGCCTGGTGGTTACCTTACTTGTGCCTATGCATAGCCGCCACTCTCTTTTGCTCCGGAATAGGGCAACCTTGCTTCATGAAGACTTCAGCTGAATGACTCTCAGACACACTGTTGATGGAGCATTTAACATGTTCAGTAAAACAGATTAAATACCCGGGGGAACAGTTGTGAATGAATCTGTGGGGAAGAAGTAGCAATAGAACCAGGAATCCTGGATGGAGAGTAAATTCTAAAGTAATAAGGCTGAGTGTTTATCGTTGAGCTAATAGTTCCCTTCCACTTTAAAATAAATGAAGAAAACCCCAAACCAAAGCACCTCTAAGATTCTGGTGGATCACGATACTGGAAAATGGAACCCCAAGGTACCTGCAGGTGGGGAAGATGGCCTGAAAGTGCGAATGTGACCCTTTCCGAAGTATCTGTGGAAGCTGATTGCTGCATCCATTCTGCAAACGTGGCAGGTAAATGACAGAAGAGAACATTTTCAGCCCTTAATAAACCCTTGCTGGATCTCAGAGCCTGGGCTCTGGCCCAAGTGGGAAGATCTACACTGCTATTTTTAGCCCCGTAGCACGAGCGCCGCAAGGCTGAGTCAGTTGACCTCTGCTCTGAGACCAATTGCTGTTTTGTTTTTGTTTTGTTTTGGATTTTTTGCAGTGTAGCTGTACCCTTAGTGAGCAGGATGGAAGCGTAGCGTGGGAGGAGTGGGTGATTCTTTTGTTCTGTGCTTGTTAGACTAGTGAGTGCTATTTGACAGGGCCTCGCTGAGGGAAGGGAGGCCTGGTGGAGGAGTATTGCTGGGGGAGGGGAAACAGAGGCTGAGCCACTGCTGCGCTGTGCTATAGGAGATATAGGGAGGAGATGCACCGACTGAGATAATGTGTGTGCAGTGCTTTGGTTATTTAGGTGTGTATTTTTGACAGCTCTGGGAATGGCTGTGTTTGAAAAGATATACCTAATGATGGAACGCTAAAGGGAAAATTGTAAATGAAGTGAGACAAGTGCGAGGAGGAAAAGGTGAGCTGCAGTGATGCAAGGTCCCCATAGCTAGTCCGTAGCCTAACAAGTATTACTTCTATTACTAAATGTTTTACACTTGTCTAAAGCCTTTTGTCCTGAAGGATCTCAGAGCACTTCACAAACTCCACCTATACAGCACTACTCAATGCAAACGCGTGGGAGGTGGAGGGTTAGTAACCAGCTGCCATACCGAAAGGAGGGCGGGTTCAGCAGATAGGGAGTTAGCCTGGGTCTGGGATTCCTGTGTGACTTTGGGAAAGTCACTTAGTCTCTCTGTATCCTAAGTTCCCCATCTGTAAAATGGGAATAATAATACTTCCTTACCTTACAGGGCTGTTGTGAGGATAAATATACTTAAGTCTGTGAAGTGCTCAAATCCTACAGCAATAGGGCCATGAAAGTACCAGAGGTAGATACAGTAGATATGCAAAACAAATGTTGTGCTATATAGTCTCGCCTACCTAAGTCAATTAACCACAAATATGCAAACAGAACTAAGCATATCAGTACAATAAAATGTGTTTTAATAAATATGGGCTGAGAAAAATCTTTTTTGGCCATACCTTTGATTTTGATTGTACACAAACTGGATAAAGGCTACAGCCTAAAATGGACAGCTTATTTTAAAAAGGCTTCTATGAAAAGGACGATCTAGAGCACTGTAAAAATGAAGATTAAAAAAAAAATCAAATGGGCTGTTTAGATGATTACTTTACAGAAAATAGACTCCTCAGATGCAGTTGGTATTAGTGTGAGTCTATGATGGGAATATGTTGCATCTAATTGTATCTTTTCCCTGGGCTCTCCCCCTCCATGCCTCTGCACTGGTAGATTTTGTTTGCTGACACTTAACAAACCTTATAAAAATGTAGCATTTAAAGGGAAGAAATCATCCCTGCAATCCTTTGTCCTGGGTATCTGTATTTTTTCTGATTAATAAATTAAGCTTTTGATCCTTCCAATTAGACAGTATCCAGTCATTACCTTGCCACATCTAGGGTCTGATTATGCAGCCATTGCATATGAATAGCTTCTATTGAAATCAGCAGGAATTGCTTTTACTAAACAGCTGAATAAATTGGGGCCTAAGTCTTTCAGACAGCTGTCTATTGCAGCTTTCTCAGAAGCTTTAGACATTTGTTTGTATGGACACGAGGTTAGGTGAAATGTGTCTATGGTTTTACACGCTCTGCTAGATTGTGCCTCAGAATTCTGCAAGTTTTAAGAAAAACAGCAGGACCAGATTACATGGTTAAGTTAAGGTTGCCTGCGTTGGATCCTAACTCCTCAGTATGTAACATGTACTCAGACAGACTTAAAGCAAATGACTATGTACTCAGACAGACTTAAAGCAAATGACTATATAGGAAATAAAGCAGACAACAGGACAAATTCATAAGGGCAAAATGTCAACCCCTAGCACGGAGAGAACTGAGATCTCAACCTGAGCTATGAAACTCTACATTTCTGCATCAGTTCAGATGAACACACGGCACTATTTATAGCACAGTCCTTTACTACAGTTCTATTAGCATATCCTTCATCTGAGGATCTACATGACTAACCAAAAGCAAAAGGCTTTTGTATTTTGTTTCCAAAAGGGAAATCCAGGATGAAGCTCGTGTTCTTTGGGATGAATTATAGACCCGCTGATAGTAGAAAACCAACTACTTATTCAGTAACATTTGTTAGCACTGCACAGGTCTATTTAGTTACAGCCACTGCCCCTCACCCAGTGATTCAGCTAACAAGTTCAGAACTTCAGAAGATCCAGAAAGAGTGCTTTTACTGTTGTTTTTAAATACACAAGCAGTAAGTTTAACACATTTTGTGTCACTGGTGGTAGTTAATCATGACTCCTATTAACAGATTAAAATCTGAATTGTGTGCTCAGTTACCTTCTTGTTTGTCCAGTGCAGTTATTTGGCCTGCTATGTTAATATTCATATGAAGGTCAATAGCCTTTGACATACATAGAAGCTTGATAAACTTACAAAGCTTGCAAGGTCATCATTTTGGAATCTAGTATATACCATCCAGTCTCATGAACATGAAGACCAACTCTCCCATCCTCTTTTAGTCCTTAAAGTCTCCAGAGCAGGCAGGCATATAAGGTAGTCATGATCCTTTCATCTTGCTCTGTCAGTTGCAAGTAACTTAGTTTCTCCCAGGAGAAATTTCTCACAGATCTATGTCTCCTACCATCTTCCAGATGGTAGCGGGCTTCTTAACAAGCTTCTTAATCTTTCTTTTCCCTTTGGGAATACATGTCAGTGTCATCTTGTCACATCTGGTTTTCTCCAGGCTGATGATGTGCATTAGACATGTCACGTAATGCTTCTTCAAGAGCTTGCCAACCTACAGATATGTCGGCCTATTTCAAACCTTCCAGATGGATTGTTGGTGCTTGCAGCAAGGTGCTTTGGAGTTATTTACTGTGCCTCTTGTAACAGCCCCTCTCCAACAGCAGAATAAAAGTAAGTATCACTTTGTTCTGTGCAACTGCTTGTTCAGTCCAATTGTTTTCTTGGCTTGACCCATATCATTTAACGTACTCTCTCTCCTCTAAAGTCTTTCCATTCTAATAGCACAGGTTCCTTAGGCTTCCCAATCCTTCCATTACAGTGTCTAAGAAGAATTGCCTCCATAGGGAGGAAGATGAGTGGTTAAAGAACAGGGCTGGATGTCAGATGACCATTCCTGGCTCTGCCACAGGCATCCTGTGTGACCTTCAGCAACTCACTTAACCTCTTTGTGCCTCAATTCCCCATCTGTGAATGGGGATAGTAGTAGTTCCCTAACTGAGAGGAGTTTCGAGAGGCTAAATGCATTAACAGTCTATCCAATGTCTGTGGAGTGATTTGAGATCCTTGCATTGGAAGGCACTAGAGCAGTAGTATCTTCTTCCTCATACCTAGCCTGTTACTGTTTCAGTCCTAGCTGGAGATCTTGGATTTCTTTTTCTTTTTTTAAACTATATATAATTTTTACTGTGTTTTGCAGATCTTTGACTTGAAACCACAACCTCCTTATCTTTATATTTAGTTTTATTGAGAGGAAGATTCAGCTTGGATGTTTCTCTGGTTTTCATTAATGTTCTGTTTCCTCCCTCACTGTCACCTTTCCAGATAGGTTGATGGTAGGTGTGACGTTGTGCAGTCTATATAGCTTCAAAAGAAGCTAAAACTACACAAGGTGGAAATTGCCCAGAAAGACTGAACACTGGGTGCTGGGAAAGTCTCTGTTAACTAAGAAGCCCCTGAGCTGAGTGCATCTCAGTTTCAGTGAACTGCAGATGGGTGTGGCCCAACCTCTGTCTGTGCTGAAGCTGACTGAAGTGTCTAACTTAGCAAGACAGGAGTGGAGGGGTGCCTGTTCTGGCAGGAGGGGGTTCTCTGTGGTATCCCAGCTCATTGAGTGATGGTCTCAAGGGAAGACAAATGGAAATTGATGTACAATTTGCTTGGGAAAAGGCTGACCTGGAAAAAGAAAAGGCTGCCCACCAGCCTGGACTTAAGAGACAAAGCAAGTAAGACCCAGAAGCATGACCTGGCTGTAATGGAGTGGAAGAGGTGCACAGAGACATGTATCCTGGAGCTGGAAGTTGGGGTCCTGGTGACTGCTGCGGTGAGAACAAACCCCAAAAACTCTAGCTGGAAGCAAACCCAACCTGAGTGAAAGGGGAGGGGGGGATTTTGCTGGCCAGCGAAAGGTCTCTCATAGCTGGTAGCTGTGAACCTACAGCTGGATCAGGGTCTCTTTCCCTTTTGGGGTACACAGGAGTGTCTGCCCCATAGGGGAGCCCAAAAACGAATTTTAGGTATACTGCCTTCGCCATGGTCAGTGTCCAAGTCTCTGGCAGTAATTTCAGGAGGAGGGTGTGACGTTGTGCAGTCTATATGGTTTTATAAAAACATGATAATAAGTGAATATAATGTAACTGGGATATGCTTCATGCAAAAGGTCTCTTGTAAGGTATCATTACAAAGCTTATAATCTACCGAGTGTGATCATCCTATTTGTATAAATGTACCACTCTTGTATCTAAAACTAGAAATATAAAATATAACTCTGAGGGCCTATTGTAATTATGTAAAGTGTGGGCCATTAATGATGGTTTGGAATCTTGATGACTCCCATTAACCAGGACCATTGTCTGCAGATGGCTGTGTTTACCTGTTAGTCTTCCTGTATATGTGTGTGCTGGCAAGTGGGTAATGAAGTCTTGCAGTGACATGTGATCATGTCACCTGACCTGGAATCCATCTTTAACCTGGGTGCTTTTCCAGTGAGGGGGGAGTGAAAACCCAGAGTGACAAAGGGTTCCCACCTTATGCAAAAGATATATAAAGGGGTGGAACAGAACAAAGGGGAAAGAGGAGCCATCATGAAGAATCTCCTAGCTATCACCTGAGCTGCAACAAGAGCTGTACCAGGGGAAAGAA